>NW_016803732.1:806742-820184 GCF_001698545.2 Rhinopithecus bieti | reverse complement strand
AAAGAACTCTAAACTCCTTGTGGGATTACCCTTTGAATTCATTAAACTGAGGTTTTTAAGGATTGTTCTCAAATTTAAAAAAATAAATAAATATTATTACAACTTAAAAAAAAAAGAAATATAAAAGTAAGTACATCTGTCCTGAAGATGTTTTGCCTATACTTCTTCATTAAAACAATATAGAACATAAAACAGTCCCCAAAGATTACCAGTAATAATAAATCATATTGACTTTATTATAATAATCAGAAGAAAAAAAGGAGAAATTAGAAAATACAGCTGTAGTTAGAATAAATTACTGTAAGATTTTAATTTATATAATCTTTGTTGTTTAAACATAAATATTCTGACAAATAAAAATGTATGACACTCTATTGTAAGTTTTTTCTAATCATGTATTCCTTTTTATTTTTTATAAAAATGATATATTAGGGGCATGTACTTTAAAGTAATACATTCAAATCACCTGGAGAAATAGTTGCAACATAGATTCTAATTAAGTTGTGCTGGGTGGGTGCAGATATTTTGCATAATGCTGTTACCTTTAGTCTGGGATCATATTTTAAGTAGTAAGGCTATAGTAAGGAGCATAGAAATTTGTACCTGCTCCAGATAAACAATATCTGTCTGACCAAAAGATCATAATTATGTTTAAATGAGATAAGTCACTGCAAAGTAGTTCTTAATCTAGAAATATATAATGTAAACATTTATTTTGATGAACAATTTCATTGTCATTTATTTATTCAGCAGTGAAATTTATACCCTATTCAATTAACTATTTTATTTAACAAATTCTTATATAATCCTTAAATAACTATATAATGCATAAGCGAGTCCCTTCTCCACATATTCCATGGTTATTAACTTTATTCTTTTTTACAATAACCCTATAATGTTGTTGCTATTTTTATCCTTACTTTCCCAGTGAGGAAACTAAAATGTAGACTAATTGCATAATTTATGCCACAAAATCCATTAATTCTAGCATTCCAGTGATTAGAATATTTCTAGATTTTCATTACAGGGTTACAAATTACACTATGCTAAGGTTTTCTCATATCATTTGCTAAATTGATCCAGGATAGTCATATATAATGTTACGTATTTATCACCTAATATATGCCTAGTATTCTGTGTAGAGTTTTATTTGTTCTTACTGAATTTTATTATTAATCCTATGAGACATCTGCTATTATCACCAGTTTGCAGGTAAAGCTGCAAAGACCAAAACGAGTAAAGTAATTTCAATTGTAAATTCTGGGCAGCCCCAGCATTCATATCTATAGCATTCAAGTTAGTCTTTAAAAAAGTGTTTGTCATCTGGGCACGGTGGCTCACACCTGTAATCCCAGCACTTTGGGAGGCCAAGGTGGGCGGATCATGAGGTCAGAAGATTGAGACCTTCCTGGCTAACACGGTGAAACCCCATCTCTACTAACAATACACAAAATTAGCCAGGTGTGGTGACATGCATCTGTAGTCCCAGCTACTTGGGAGGCTGAGGCAGGAGAATCAATTGAACCTGGGAGGCAGAGGCTGCAGTGAGCCGAGGTCACGCCATTGAACTCCAGACTGGGTGACACAGCAAGATTCCGTCTCAAAAAAAAAAAAAAAAAAAAAAGGCATTTGTTGGCCGGGCTCAGTGGCTCATGCCTGTTATCACATTATCCCAGCACTTTGGGAGACTAAGGTGGGTGGATCACGAGGTCAGGAGTTGGAGACCAGCCTGACCAACACGGTGAAACCCTGTCTATACTAAAAACACAAAAATTAGCCAGGCATGGTGGTGCATGCCTGTAATCCCAGCTACTTGGGAGGCTGAGGCAGGAGAATCAATTGAACCTGGGAGGCAGAGGCTGCAGTGAGCCGAGGTCACGCCATTGAACTCCAGACTGGGTGACACAGCAAGATTCCGTCTCAAAAAAAAAAAAAAAAAAAAAAAAGAAAAAAAAAGAAAGAAAGAAAAGATAGAATTCCTCTTAAAATTGGAAATTTCTATAAAATACATGGAACATACGATTTTTGTTTTGAGACAGGATCTTGCTCTGTCATCCAGGCTGCATTGCAGTGGCATAATTACGGCTCGCTGCAATGTCAACCTCCCTTGCTCAAGTGATCCTCCTACCTAAGCTTTCCCATTAGCTAGAATCACAGTCGTGCACCACTGTATTAGTCCGTTTTAACACTGCTAATAAAGACATACCCAAGACTAGGCAATTTACAAAAGAAAGAGGTTTAATGGACTTACAGTTCCACATGGCTGGAGAAGCCTCGCAATCATGGTGCAGGGCAAGGAAGAGCAAGTAATGTCTTAGATGGAATGCAACAGGCAAAGTGAGAGAGCACGTGCAGGGACCTCCCATGTTTAAAACCATCAGATGTCATGACACTTATTCACTATCATGAGAACAGCACAGGAATGACCTGTCCCCATGATTCAATTACTTCCCAGTTGGTACCTCCCACAGCACATGGGAATTCAAGATGAGATTTGAGTGGGGACACAACCAAACCATATCATTCCACCACTGGCCCCTCCGAAATCTCACGTCCTCACATTTCAAAACATAGCATGCCTTCCGCAAAGTCCTCCAAAGTCTTAACTCGTTTCAACATGAACTCTAAAGTCCAAAGTCTAAAGACTCATCTGAGAAAAGGCAAGTATCTTCCACCTATGAGCCTGTAGAATCAAAAGCAGTCTAGTTACTGCTCAGATACAATGGGGATACAGGCATGGGGTAAATACAGCCATTCCGAATGGGAGAAATTGGCCAAAACAAAGGGGCTACAGGACCTATGCAAGTCTGAAATCCAGTGGGGCAGTCAAATCTTGAGGTTCCAAAATGATCTCCTTTGACTCCATGTCTCACATAAGGGTCATGCTGATGCAAGAAGTGGGTTCCCACTGTCTTGGGCAGCTCTACTCCTGTGACTTTGCAGGGTACGGCCTTCTTCCTTGTTGCCTTCACAGTCTGGTGTTGAGTGCCTGCAGCTTTTCTAGGTGCATGGTGCAAATTGTTGGTGGATCTACTATTTTGGGGTCTGCAGGATGGTGTCCCTCTTCTCATAGTTCCACTAGGCAGTGCCCTACTAGGGAATCTGTGTGGGGGCTCTGATCCCACCTTCCCTTCCACACTGCCCTAGCAGAGGTTCTCCACGAGGGCATCACCCCTGCAGCAAACTTCTGCCTGGGCATCCAGCCATTTCCATACATCTTCTGAAATCTAGGCAGAGCTTCCCTAACTCCAATTCTTAACTTCTGTGCACTCACAGGCTCAATAGCATATGGAAGCTGCCAAAGCTTGGGGCTTGCACCCTCTGAAGCCACAGCCCAAGCTGTATCTTGTCCCCTTTCAGCCAAAGCTAGAGAGGCTGGAACACAGGGCACCAAGCCTCTAGGATGCACACAGTAGGAAGGCCCTCGGCCCTAAACCATGAAACTATTTTTACCTCCTAGGTCTCTGGGTCTGTGATAGTAGGGGCTGCTGCAAAGGTCTCTGAGATGTCCTGGAGACGTTTTCCCCATTGTCTTGGTGACTGACATTTGACTTCTCATTACTTATGCAAATTTTTGCAGCCCGCTTGAATTTCTGGTCAGAAAAAGAGATTTTTCTTTTCTATTACATTGTCAGGCTGCAAATTTTCCAAACTTTTATGCTCCGTTTCCCTTCCCCTTTGGTGCCTTAAACAGCACCAAAATCACTTCTTGAATGCTTTCTTGCTTAGAAATTTCTTCTGCCAGATACCCCAAATTATCTCTCTCAAGTTCAAAGTTCCACAAATCTCTAGGGCAGAGGCAAAATGCCATCAGTCTTTTTGCTAAAACATAACAAGAACAAGAAGCACCTTGCTCCAGTGCCCAACAAGTTCCTCATTTCCATTTGAGGCCACCTCAGCCTAGACTTTATTGTCCACATTGCTATCAGCATTTTGGGCAAAGCCATTCAGCAGGTCTCTAGAAAGTCCAAACTTTCCCACATTTCCTGTCTTCTGAGCCCTCCAAACTGTTCCAATGACTGCCTGTTAGCCAGTTCCAAAGTCACTTCCACATTTTTGTGTATCTTTTCAGCAACATTCCACTCTACTGGTACCAATTTACTGTATTAGTCCATTTTCATGCTGCCGATAAAGGCATACTCAAGACAGGGCAATTTACAAAAGAAAGAGATTTAATGGATACACAGTTCCTCATGGCTGGGGAGGCCTCACAATCATGGCAGAAGGCAAGGAGGAGCAAGTCACATCTTACATGGATGTCAGCAGGGAAAGACAGAGAGCATGTGCAGGGAAACTCCCATTTTTAAAACCATCAGATCTCATGAGACTTATTCACTATCGTGAGAATAGCACTAGAAAGACGTGTCCTGTGATTCAATCATCTCCCACCAGGTCCCTCCCACAACATGTGGGAATTCAAGATGATATTTGGGTGAGAACACAGCTAAACCATATCAACCACCATGCCCAACTAAATTTTTATTTTTAGGAACAGGGTCTCCCTATGTTGCCCAAGCTGGTCTCGAACTCCTGAGTTCAAATGATTCTCTCGCCTTGGCCTCCCAATGTGCTGGGATTACAGGCATAAGACACCACACCCAGCCTATCACTTAACATTTTTTATTTTGCACAATTTAAATAAGCTGATATTTTTTATTTATACTAGTTAAATAATACATAGCTCAATGACCAATCATTATTTAATTTATTCTTCTTAAAAGATAACAGTTATTTGCTGATAATTATATAAGATAAAACCATAATAATTTTGAAGATAGGGATATTACTTCAAATTAACAAAATGCTTATAAGTAACTAAGTTAGTTTTCAGTTTAATGAAAAATCATATATGGGGGATTACACTGATGTTTTTTTCTAGGCGACTATTCAGGATGCTCTTGATATTGATTTAATCAAATACAGTAATATATCTCTGTGTTGCTCGCTACTGATTTAATTATCAAAGTTTTCTGAGAAATATCAGAGGGAAGAGGCACTAGGACACAGCAACTAAAAAAAAAAGTAATGACCATTTCATCCTAAAGAAGGAATAGTATAAACAAAATTGTATCCGTAAATACAGAAGGTAAGAGGAGACAAAACCCTGGGAAAGGCGGTGCCACTAGAAAACAGGCAGATTGAGTAGGTGCGGCGGCTGGGCATCATTTACTCAGAGGTGGTATCACTGTAGACAAACCAATCTGCAACTGCCAGTCAAAGACATAACCTTCACAGTCACCTTTTGCAAATTATCAGGACGGTATCCTCCTAATAATGGGGACGCATACCTTGGATATATATTGGGAGTGACACCTGACTTAAAAGGTTAATCCACATTTTAAAATAAATGTTTCATACTGACAGTATAAAAAATTAATTACTTTGGATTTTACTCTTTTTGTTAATACTTCTTTCCAACATAAATGTTGGACCGTTGATCTCATTCATTCTTTTCTCTCTCCTGCTCCCCTCTTCTTGTCCTAGACTCTTCCACTTTTTGTTTCCTTTTTCATCTTTTTCACTTCCCACAGGGTCCCAGCTCCCAACCAGCTCTTTATTTCCATCTGAGACCACCTCAGTTCCAGGGCAGGGTACAGATTAAACAAAGGCCAGAGCACTTCCAAGCAAGCTGATAATGTTAGGGCTTCTGCAAACAAATGAATTGTGTATGTTTTCCCATCTCTGTGTGAGACTTAGGAAAATTGACTTTCTCTCTATAAAATCTAAAAGCCTCTTTGTCTCTTCATGTTCTTAACCATGCCCCTACACTCCCATCGCCACCCCAATACACACACACACAAAGCTCCACATTACAAGAACCAGCAGCAATCCATAGAGATTTTGCCTAATATACTATAAAAGACCTAAAAGGAATTTACTAGCACAGCACACACTTTTGTCTTTGTTTTTAGCGATCCTCTTACTCTGTATTCTTAGTCTACAGCCATCAATCTCTGCTTTCTCTGCTTCTTTCTCCAACATTAAGCCTTCTGGGCTCCCTCTTCTTCCTTCTTGGATCTCGCCTGCTCTAGGGATTCTCGATTCTTTTCTTTTTGTCCCCATCTTAATCTCTATACTTGCATGTACACACTGTTACTTAATACCATTTTAAAGTATGTCAAAACTAGTAGATCAGGCACCATTTCCCAAGTGTATGAGCCAGACACCTGCCTGCAGTTCGATTATAGAGTCCTCTTCCATCACAGGCAGAGCATAGATTCACCCTTACTGGAATAGACACCCATATTCTATATTTGTATTGCCTTTTCTGCCTTTTCTGTCTTTGCAATCACCACCATTTGTGGATTTCAAAAGCATAGTTCACTCTCATGGCATTGCATGTCACATTTTTTTCTGATCAAGAAATTCATTTCACATAAAAGAAAATTCAGCAATGCATTCCTGTCCATGTAATTATCTAGTTTCATCACATACTTCACTACCTGGGAATGTTTTGCCTGAGTGTGGAAAACCTAACTACACACTCTTTGTACAGGAGCTGCATATTCAAATAAATGAATATGTTATATTCACACAAATGATTTTCAAAGACAAAAATATTACGTTGGTTTAAAAGGGTGAGTATTTTAGAATAAAAACAAAATTCCAAAAAAAAATGTGTATTTAGGCCAGGCATGGTGGCTCACCCTTGTAACCCCAGCACTTTGGGAGGCCAAGGGGTGTGGATCACTTAAGGTCAGGAGTTCAAGACCAGCCTGGGCAACATGGTGAAACTCCATCTCTACTAAAAATACAAAAATTAGCCAGGTGTGCTGGTGCGCACCCATAATTCCAGCTACTCTGGAGGCTGAGTCAGGAGAATTGCTTGAACATGGGATGTGGAGGTTGCAGTGAGCCGAGATTGTGCCACTGCTCTCCAGCCTTGGGCAACAGAGCAAAAAACTCTGTCCAAAAAAAAAAAAAAAAAAAAAACACATAAAAAATAAAATATGTATTTAAAATCATTATACACCAAATACCTTTGCATTAAGATACACAAAAGAAAGTTGGTAGAAACAACAAAATTGATATAAACTCAGTTTTACTGGGAGATATAACATTCTGATTCGAAAAATTTACCAAATGTAAATAGAATAATCAAGAACTTAGAATAATTCAGTTAATCAATAGGTTTTTAATTAGTTATATATTGAACATTAAACAACACACAGGAATTACATACCCTTGTAAGACACCCATGAAATAGCAACCCAAGAATTTTGCATTCCGAAATCCAAACACAATAAATTATCCAAATTAAAAATGAACCAACTGCACACAAATCACAATGCAGTCAAGTTAAAAATACAAAATCAGTCACATCTTTATGTTACTCTGAATTCAAGGCAAGTACATTGATTAAATTCATATACTAAACAATAAAGATTATAAGAAAGTATAAGTTTACCTAATTTCAAGAAGAGCAAAAATGCTTTTTTGCATAATACTAAAGTGAGAAATCTTGAAGAAAAGAAAAGATAAATATTCTAATCAAAAACAAAGGAAAAAATATGGATAGGTAATACATATAGGAAAAAAATGGTCAATACGTATACAGAAAAAAAATCTATCTCAGTGGTGATATTTTTAAAAAAATGAGATATTTCTTTTCAATTTCCATATTGTTCCAGATTTAAAGTTGTGATTATAAACAAGTTGGCAAATACATGGAAATATGTTCTGATGCTTTCTGCCAGTGGGTATGTAAATTCGTGTAATCTGAAGGTCAATTAGAAAAGCGACCTTTTTGTTTTAATGGTATAGGATGTTCTTTCTAATGGCATGCAGGAGCAGATTGACCGAGAAGCTAATGACGCTGACACCTGATAGCCCTGCACTATCCTGAGCCTCCTCCAAGACTGGGAGGGTCCTAGCAATGTGTTCACATGGTCCATATGTTTTCAAAATTTGCAAAAGTGAGGGGATTTTGTTTTACCCATGAAAATGCCTACTCCAATAAATTAGGTGTCAATATAGGTTTCTCAATTGTAAAACTTGTACACATCTGGCAGAGGATATTGATAATGGGAAAGGCTACACGTGAGTGGAAGCAGGGACCATAAGGAAAATGTCTGTAGCTTCCTCCTAAGTTTACTGTGAACCTAAAACTGCTCTAAGTAATAAAATCTATTCTTGTAAATGCCCATCTTGCAAAACTGTATCCGTCTAGGCCCCACAAAACTGAATCTAACCTGAAGGTATGTTCTTATTTAAAAAACAAAGTGGAGGGAAAAGAATAAATATTCAATTAGAAATTTCCCAATGTAATTATGTTTAACAGATGTTAAGAATATCTGAGAAGCGTATACAGTCCCTTCTGTAGAACTTATAATGTAGTTTTCCTTGTATATGTTAACTTTTTTTGCATTACTTCTACCATATCAGCATTTATTTTTTAAATTCATTTGGCCCCTTTTTTACAACGCAATAGAACTGTTCCTACATATGCTAAATTAAAAAAAGAAAAAGTCAACATGTAAAGGATAATCAGGTATCCTGAATTTATATGAAGATTTTTTCTATTCTATGAAGAAAGAGATAGAGGATTTCTCTGGAAATCCAGAATGTTAACAATATCAGTATTCATGGAAGCACATGTGAAGGTATGATGAGAGCATAAGGATGCTTTGCCTTCTGTTGGAAAAAAATGTCACTTAACTATGTCCATAAAACAGATTAATTTAGCACAAATGAGTTTATGAATAGCATGAAAAATCAATCTTACTGTTCTAAATTGTAGTCCAAATGTGTTATGGAATATCGGGCACTACATTAATTTAATAAGATGATTTTAAAATCTAGCATATACATTTGTTAAAAGTTTGGTCTCATTTTCTTAATAAATATTCATAACAGTTTCACATGGGCTTGCTATACAATCGGTGGCTTCTCATCATTAACAAATGGCCACATGATGTTAAGTTGAATTGCCAAGACAGCCAGTCTTTGGAGACTGCAGATGAACCTGGAGGAGGGTTTCTCTGCATTGCAGAAGACGGGACATCCCAGAATACTGATTCCTCCAGTCTTTTACACTGACCTCTTGGGCTGTAGGCTGGATTTAGGAAAACAATTCCTTTCTTCTTTCTCCTTCAAGACTGTACCTGATTAAAAAACAAATAGATAAAACTAATTCTACTAGTATAAGGGTAGTAAGCGTAAAGGGGGAACATGTTATCTACACTGGAATCTATACCTTCTCAGAAATTGCTTTAGTGTCATACAAATAACAATCTTCCCATTCTTTTAAAAATGTGGATTGTATCCCACACTCCCAAACCCATGTGGATAGAACAATCTTGAAAGATTGAGAGGCACATTAATGAAAGTTACTATTTTAAACCAAATTCCTATGTTTAATGTATTTTTCTTTGTGCTGTCCAGTTATGTTCTATTTTACTTTGGTTTTCTATTATTTACAATATTCAGGTAGATTTTTAAAACTACCTAAGATTATTATTTTTATATATTAAAGCTGTAAATTAATGATACCCATCCCAGAAGTTTGAGGCTGCAGTGAGTTATGACTGCCCCATTGCACCCTAGCCAAAGCGATGGAGTGAGACCCTGTCTCTAGAAAAATTAAATTTAAAAAAAAGAAACCAAGAGATCACAAAACAATCCATAGAGCAAAAAATAAATGTACTTGTTATTATATGCTTTTTATATAGTTAGCAAATTACTATGAAAGGACATATTTTTCAAAATAAACAGATCCATAATATTTCTAAAAGTGCAACAGAAGTTTTGAATTCTTACAATTCCTGTTGGGGCAAATATTGTACCTTTTGAATAGAAAAAACTAAAAGAAAAAAAAAACTGAGTATACATATTAAGCCAGAGCCTATTCTAGATATAAAATCTGTAGCTTTGGGAATCTTTCCCAGAATAAAATATAGTAACAATTTATATTAAATTACCACAAAATAAATAATAGAAACGCAAAGCATAATATAGGATGAGAACAGTTATATTGAAAAGGATCAGATGAAAATATAATTATCTCCCAGTGAACACACACATTCACAAAAAAATACAAATCCACATCACCTGCCAGATCATTTTTCGTTTTATGAAACAGGAAATTTAAAACACACAATTTATTCTACCTGTTGAAGTAATGTAAATGAGGGTGGGTTTAGTCCGATAACTCCACTCCTCTTTAGGTTTACCAAATGGAAAATAGGCCACTGGAGCATATATGCTATCAAATCAGGTTGACATTCAATCAAAATCTTATAAAATATCATGTGTCATAGGAAGAAAAACATAATGCAACAACTGTAATGGGAAAATAATGAATTATGAAAGTTTGAATGTTTTAGCTTTCCTGAAATAGGAAGGAAATGTATACACATATAGTTTTAGTATTTGTGGCAAGCTATCTGACTTAGTCATTCCAAAAGTCAGTTTCTACATCTGTAAAATGGATTTAATAATATTATTTACCTATTCATAAAAATAACTATAAGATGATAATTGTAAAGAACTTATCACGGTCCCTGAAACATGATATGCATTTATAAACATTAATTGTTATGGTTTGGTAAATTAGTTTGCTCAGACACAAAGCCAGGTCTTTCTGTCCCGACATCCATAGTTTTTGTTGCTGCTATCGGTTTGAATAAAACCAAATAAGATATACCTCATTTTGCTTTTTCTAAATTCAGATAATGAAAAATAAACCTGAGTCTAATCAGGGTAATCCCGTTATCAATACCTTCTGAAATTGAAATCATTTGCCTTCTCCATTAATCCACATATTTTGGGTTTTATCTCCACTGCCTGTGTTTCTACATTTGAAATACATAGAGGAAACTTAGTGTTAATAATCCAGAAGTAGCCTGTCCTATCTGAAGCAAATCTTAACAGACATATGTATCTATTTACTCCAAAAAGCACTCTTGAGCACCTACTAACTACAAAACACTCAGTGAGGCATTACATGTCAATAATCCTAAAATTTGATAACACATTGTAATTGGTGAATGTGTGGGGAACCATGCACTCTCATCCATTACTGAGTAGAAGTTGGTATAACTTCCATGAAGGCCAACTTGACCATATCTGTGAAAATTTTAGATGAAAATACCCTTTGAAACAGATTTACCCCTTTTTTACATTAGAGATATTGAAAGATTGCAGCATTATTTGTAAGAGTGGATGTGGCAACATACTAAATACACATCAAAAAGGAATAAGATATGCCAATTTTATCGCAAACATGCAACTCAATATAAGGTAACTGTAAAAAAGAAGGAAGGTATACTGTGTGTAGTAATAGAAAAATTCTCTGAAGTTCAGGTTTATTGCTTAAACTGGTGTGATATTATGCAAAACAATAAATATAAAATATGCCCCCAAAATATCAAATATGCCCAAAAAACTACTTTTACATTTGCCAACAAATTCAAAAAATAAATGTTAAAGAATACATAAGATCTAAGAAGAAGGATACTTATGGGGAAGGGAGTAGGAACTAGGCAAATGAGAGATCAAGTTTTCACTACATACCACTTTTCTAGTTTCTGCATTTGAAATGGTAAATATTTTACCATTATGAAATAATATTTTTGGATACTGACTACTCTGACTTCTACTAGCTGCTACTAGAAAATAAATTGTAAGAGAACAAAGTAGGCAGCAAAGACATCAGTTAAGGTGGTATTGCAAAGATTCAGGCAACAGAGAGTAGAGTTTGTCCTGGATATATTTCAAAGAAATAGCAAAAAAGATTTGGCGAGATTGAATATGGAGTTTAAAACAAAGGGGAGTGTCAAAAAACGCATACTGGATGATATCACAGAAGACAGGATTTGTGAAACAAATGTGAAGAAGTGCTTTACTGGGGGGATATGTGATGCTAGGAATAGAAAGAACTGAAATTAAGATAACATCGGTGGGTAAAAAGGATTAGGTAAGCTAGAGACTAGAGATAGTGGGAGCAATTAAAGACTATTTTATCTTTTATAATTAGTCTATCCTCAATAGTGTGGTAAAAGATGCAATGGAAAGACAAAAATTAGATGAAAGAAACATAAATTTGAAGTTATTATAGAATTCTTTATTTGTTCATCTATCCTTTATGTAATTATTCATTATGGTTGTTTACTTGTCACAAACAGTGAATAAAGTATTTTACGCTTCCACAGTTTGAATTTGTCTCAAGGATATTGTCTGTTGGTTGATTTGGAGTTCTAAAATGCTATTGTAAAATAATTTCAATTTGAATGTCTTTGGATAAGTGTATTAGCTTGTTCTTACACTGCTATAAGGACATATCCAAGACTGGGTAATTTATAAAGAAAAGAGGTTTAATTGACACAGTTCCACATGGCTGGGGAGGCTGCAGGAAACTTACAATTATGGCAGAAGACACCTCTTCACAGGGTGACAGGAAACAGAATGAGTGCCCAGCAAAGGGGGAAGCCTCTTATAAAACCATCAGATCTTGTGACAACTCACTCACTATCATGAGAATAGGATAGTGCCTCCATGGTTCAATTTTCTCCACCTGGTCCCTCCCATGACACATGAGGATTATGGAAACTGCAATTTGAGACGAGATTTGCATGGGGATACAGCCAAACCATATCAATAGGGAAGTATCTTTTTGTTCCCATGGGGCCTTCCTCTTCTCATTTTCTTATACTGCTAGTGTTTATGCATTAATGTTTCTGTCTTCTGTAGGCCTGAGTTGCCGTTCCCCAAAATTAAGAACGTCATAAAAGATAGATACATATCTATATATTCTGCAGTGAAAAAATAATAAAATTAAGGAAAACTAAAAAGAAGAGTAGGAAAATTTCTATAAAACCGCCTTCTAAAAATACATTCCATATGGCAGAACACAAATTTGGCTTTGAGCTTTGCCAGCTACCAGTGCAAGGGAGAAATATATGATTCACAGAGCCCAGAGGATAAAAACAAATGAATTGCTACAGGAAAAATAATTGAAAAGTAAGGAGAGGAGAGAAGTAGAGGAGAGGAAAGCAGAGAGGTGGAAAGAGTAGGGGAGGGAAGGAGGGAGAAGGAGACCAAAATAGTTTTTCATAAGCTATTTAGATCATTCTCCAATAAGCATTTATAAATATCTGTAATAACATCTCTGAATTTATCATCAGTCCAATAAAACATTTGGATAAGCTTAGTTCTTAAGATGCCTTTTAATGAAGAGAGATGTTAAAATGAAATTCCCATATGAAATTATGTAAGTGGCTAGAATAATATGTCATTATAGGCAGTTTTAAAAAACACATAATATTGTATATACTGAAAAATCTTTAGACATTTATTAACAGAAACTATTATTGGAATCACACTTTTATTAAGTTTGGGATTACAAACTCTTCAAAATGTTTCTGAAACCATTTGTAGGTTAAGAGAAGATTTCATATTTTTTTAAAGGCAGCAGGCTAGATGAAAAAAAAAAAAAAAAAAAA
>NW_016803732.1:718732-804187 GCF_001698545.2 Rhinopithecus bieti | reverse complement strand
GATCTATTTAGTGTTTCATGTTAAAATATTTATAGAAATATTCTTAACATGGTATAAGTCAAACTGACAATTCAGATTTTCATTGCATAAATATTTTGTGGTCTAGAGTGCAGTGGATACTAAAAAATTACAGACATATACTTATTAATTTAGCAGTCTCAGTTATATTCAAAAAGAGTAAAACTGTACTTGAGAAATCTTTTTTCTTCTGCTGATGTCTAATATTTCATTTTTCATTCTTTTGTCAATTAGTCAATAGTAACTTAATAAATATTCAAAGACAGAGCATCTGAAAATAAAAAGAATTTGGATAAATGAAAATATCCTCAGTCTTTTTTAAGTCAAGGAAAATTCACCACTGCCTGTGAAAGGTATGTTAAAGCTCATTGTGTTGCAAATAACAATATTAATAGCCATAGTGAATTTCCAATTTAAACAGTAATTTTTACATTTTATTGCTCAATCCAGTGGAGATTTTAAACTGACTTCTAAGTGCATATATAAGTTTTTGCATATCTGACTCGTAGTATTGTACATATTTTTTTAGGTAAGATTTTCTTTGACTTTATTACTTAGCATATAATTATATTTTTCCATGTAATTATTTAAGGCAGTGATTTGATTATTACATCTGGATAGCTTGAATACCTGTTATCTTTTCTATCAATAGTAAGCCCAGGATTTTTTTGTTTTGTTTTTTGTTTTCTTTTTTCAGATAAATTAGTACATATATATTTTTTCTCTTGAAAACTATGTAATTGTAGTGTTTAAGTTTATCAAGAATGGATTAAAAGGTTTTATTACAAAGACTTGCAAAGAATCTTTTAAGAACTAATATTTCTGTCGTCAAAATTCTCATTGCTTTTAGTGCCTGAACTCTGTCTAATTAAATATTCCCCATGTGAGTTACTCAGTTTGTGTCTTACAAAGCCAATGAGAACTAAATAACAATATGGAAATTAACAAAGTATTACATTTTGACTTACGTATGGTTTGAATTGAATATTCAAGGTCATACGATTTACCAATTTGACTAATTTATTTTACACAAATGTAGAGGAAACTAAATATGCATCAGCTGCCTAGGGATGAAGGAATAATGCCCGTTTAAATTAATGCTATAACTTTTAAGTCACACCTTTTTCCCTGAAAGTACACCTTGAAGCATATGAAAAACTTATTAGAAAATAAGAGACTATGTCCAAATCATCTTACATGGAATGTATCTTTTCCATGAAGCATAACATATATATATTTAAGTAAAGTAAAAATGTATTTACAATAAAAAATAGTTACAGTTTCACTTAATGATTCAAATTATGTTTTTGATTAGCTTCATTCTTTCGTCTTCTTCACCAGATGAAGTACTACATTCAGGTTAGTGGCTTCCTCCCTTGTACTAAATGCAAGAAATTTCAGGAAAATATAGCAAATATCAGAAAATAAATATCAAGATCAAGGAGATGAAAGCATGATGATATTGGTACTTACAACAATTATATATGATACTGGAGGCAAAAATAGTGGTACTTATAACCTTTAACACCTTGATGAGAACAAATATTAATGCAACAAGTTAGGAACAGGTATCAGTTGCAGAGAAGAGAGCTCATTTATGAAACTAGTGTACCAAAGTTTGTTGATAGCAGTTCAACAAATAAAAATTAATTTTACTTGCAAACAAGACTGTAAAAATTATAAAGACTTTAGCCAACCAAATCTTCAATGTATTAAAATATAATTAATCATGTCAAACAGAGTGTATTGCAGAAGTATAAGGGTGGCATAACTTTATAAAATTAAATTAATGAAATTTCTCTTATTTTGGCAAATGAAGAAAAGTTGTGCCTAGAAATTAAATATAGAAGCAACAGGAGATTTTATGACTGTCTACACCATGTGTAATAAAGTATCTTAAAATTTAGAATGAGACAAGAAATCTCTTAGCCTATAAAGATTATTTCAGAAAAAAACTTGTAGCAAATATACACTTAATATAAGTCTAAACGTTAGAAGCATTTCCTTAAGATAAGGACTAAAACAGATATCCACTATATGTGCTACTCTTCAACTTTGAACTAAAGGTCTGTCTAAGAAAATTGCACAAGAAAAAAATAGGTAACACTCATAGAAACAGTATTTAAATTAACACGAAGTTCAGAAAGAAAACTAGATATGTGGATGAACAAGGACAAGCAATAGTTTTCCTGTAATAGAATAGTCAAGTAGGAAATACAATAGACACGAAATTACCATTGGATAAAATTTGTCATCATAACAAAAAAATAAAATGCACATAGGTGTTTATGGCTACACATGCCTAAAAGCTTATGTAGATAATTTCAAACTGTCTTTATATGGCACAAAAAAGATGTGCATAAATAACATGTTCAGTCTATCAATGGATTTAAAATTTCAGGTGATTAATATATAATTTTGTACTAACTTATAAATTTCATGTATTCTAATAAAAAATCCAGCATTAGTTTTGGAGATTTCGATGAAAAACTCTATACTATACAAGAAAATCTTTCGATAGTTAAGATAATTTTAAAATCACAAAAAGATGTTTAGTGTCACCTTATCAATATGAAAAATCAAAAATGATTGCAGTAGATATAGACACAAGAACAGATAGACTATTGAAACAGACAATAAAACCCGAGATAAAAAAATACAATGGGAAAATAGTATATAATATAAATAAGTACAGGGAAAACAAATGGGAAAAATATTCTAGGCACTGGAATAGAAACATAGTTCTTAAAAAAGAAACATAGAAAAGATGGAAGGAAGAGAGAAATAGAAAGAAGGGAAGAGAAGGGAGTGACAGGAAGGGGAAAAGAGGAGAAGAGAGAAAAAAATCTCAAACTACATATGAAAACACATTAATTTATTTCACTACACCAATATGAAAGGTTTCCTCTTCAAATAAACTACACAAAGTTAAATACATATATATATATATGTTTCTGGTTGTTCTCAGGCTTCTTGAGAGCCTACATAGGAAGCTGTCTATTTTCCAGATTAACTTTAAGTAATACACTATTACACGCGTCTGAAACTGGAGTAGGCACAGCCTCAGTTCTGTGCAGGAAAGATGCACAAGAGCAGAATACCCATGATCCATCTTCTCGGAATATCAATTTTACTGCAGGATTTGGAAAAAACTAATTTAGTTGATTTCCAAATTTAGTTAAAACAAACTTACGTAAAGAAATAGAGCAATGTCCCAGAGAAGAGCCAAGATAGCTGAATAGATGTAGCCAGGAAGAGCATCTCCCACTGAGAGAACAGACCACCAAGAAGGCTAACATACTCTAGCAGTTATTTGGAGAGAAGGCATTCAGAATGGATGAAGGGAGGGACGCTGGGCTAAAAGAGGAAAAAGCTCAGAGCCCTGTACAGGGCTGCCAAGCACCAGGACTCATTCCTGACCCTAAGCAGCTCCTGGGAAAGGGGTGAGTTAATAGGTAAGGAATGGTCTACTCTCACCATGGTTCTCTGGAATCCTAGCTGCAGTTAAGACCTCACGACTGCCATGGACATTTGAGTTGACAGCAAGAGCTACTTGGACAGGGGCAAGAAAAGGAGTCCAGTCTGTGTGGAGCCCAGAGGGCTTAACACAGGAACAGCTGCAATGGAGCATGGCCAGGGATACCCATCCTCTAAGTCTCACATGCTCTTCTAGGTGGCTTTGGCTTTGATTGACTATTGAACCTTGGCAGAGCAAGTCTGTCTTGCCTATGGGATGGAACCTGTTAGGTCAGAGTACTCTCCTGTCTGCTGGCCTCTCCTAGGGTCACCGCCTTGCTGCACTCACTTGCCATGCAGCCTTGCATGCCCAACTAGGGCTCTCCTAAGCAGCTGCCACCAGAGCTTCAACAGCAAACCCTACCTATCAGAGAGCTCCAGCAGATGGACCCTTGCTGACACACACCCATCCACCTATGGCCTCCCTCTACCTCTTTGTTATCATGAACTCACCTCCTCCCTCCCCCGACTGCTTTGCTAGTATGCGCATGTAGACCTTGCAACCTCACTGCCAACAAGGCAGATGCACATAGAACTTGCCTGCACCTGCCAGTACATGTGTATGTACATACCCTGCCATGCCACACCATCAGTGGTGCACACACCACCCACCACCTCAAATGCCCTGATGCCACTAGCATGCATGCACACACACAGGTACCACACCACACAGCTGTACCATGGCATATGTGCATATGAACCCTGCCATGCCACCGTCTCACCACCACTGGCTCATGTGTGTGAGCACTGTCCTGACCTGTCAGGACCACCTGCCACCGTCCTGACAAAGTACTTTTGTTACCGCCAACCATCACAGATTGTTGCCCGCAGGCTAGTATCACCTTGGTCCCTCCAGTAGGTGCTAAACCTCAAGGAGCCAGAGAACAAAGACATGGACATGGATCCAGTACCTCCTCCCCTACCCAGAGTAAGAGCACACAGTCCAGGAGTGCTGTACTGAGGCTTGGCCCCCTGAAATTATGCAGAAATGAAGCCAGTCAACTGAACGCAATTTATAGCACAATCAAATCCTCAGGGAGATCAAATAATACAAAAGCAAAAAGCCTCATTCAAAGGACAGCAACTTCAAAGATTAAATGATAATCAGCTCACACAGATGAGTGAAAGTACCTTGGTAACTCAAAAGCCAAGGTATCTTCTTACCTCCAAATGACCTTGCTAGCTCTTCAGCAATGATTCTTCACCTGGCTGAAATTATTGAAATTACAGACATAGAACTCAGAATCTGGAGAGCAACAGAGATCATTAAGATTCAAAAGAAAGTTGAAGTACCAAGCAATCTAAAGAATGTGATAAAGTGATACAAGTGTTGAAAGACAAAATAGCCATTTTAGGAAAGAATCAAACTGATCTGATAGAACTGAAAAACTTACCGTAAGAATTTCATAATATAAAACAATCAGAAGTATTAACAGCAGAATAGACCAAGATGAAGAAAGAATCTCAGAGCTCAAAGACCAGTTCTTCAAATCAACTGAGTCAGACAAAAATAAAAAAGAACAAAAAAGAATAAACAAAACCTCTGAGAAATATGGAAACATGTAAGAAAACCAAACCTACAACTCATTGGCATTCCTGAAAGAGGGAGAGAGAGCAAGTAATTTGGAAAACATATCTGAGGATACTGTTCATGCAAATTTCCCCAACTTTGCTAGATTGGTCAACATTCAATTTCAGGAAATTCAGAGAACCCCTGTGAGATACTATACAAGAAGACCATCCTCAAGACACATAGTCATTAGATTCTCCAAGAGCAAGATCAACATGAAAGCAAAAATATTGAAGATTAATACTGATATTTGTGCACTTGATTATGTCATCATATTTTTGGCATGCTATAGAGAAGGGGCAGGTCACCTACAAAGGGAACCCTATTAGGCTAAAGCAGAACTTTCAGTAGAAACTCTATAACCCAGAAGAGATTAGGGGCCTATACTCAACATCCTTAAAGAAAAGAAAGTCCAATAAAGAACTTCATATCCAGCCAAACCAAATTTCATAAGTGAAGGAGAAATAAACTCCTTTTCAGACAAGCAAATGCTAATGGAATCTATTATCACCAGACCTGCCTTACAAGAGGTCTTTAAAGGAGTGCTAAACATGGAAACAAAAGACCATTATGGGAACCAAAAACAAAACAAAACAAACACATTTAAGTACATAGACAACTGACACTATAAAGCAGGCTCACAATCAAGTCTGCATAACAACCAGCTAACAACATGATGACAGAATCACGTGTGCACATATCAAAATTAACCTTCAACATAAACAGTTTAAATGCACCACTTCAAAGGTACAGAGTGGCAAGTTGGTTAAAGAAACAAGATCCAACTGTATGTTGTCTTCAAGAGACTCATCTCACATTCAAGGACACCCATAGGCTCAAAGTAAGAGAACAGAGAAAAATCTACCAAGCAAACAGAAAACAGAAAAGAGCAGCAGTTGCTACTGTAATTTAAGACAAACAAGACTTTAAACAAACAATGATCAAAAAAGACAAAGAATGGCATTACCTAATTATTAAGGTTCAATTCAACAAGAAGACTTAACCATCTTAAATATATGTGTACCCAACACTGAGGCGCCCACATTCATAAAACAAGTTCTTAGAGACCAACGAAGAGAATTAGATAACCACACAATTATAGTGGGAGAATTCGATACACCACTGACACTATTAAGTCATTAAGTCATTAAGGCAGAAACCTAACAAAGATATTCAAGACCTAAATCTGACACTTGACCAAATGGATCTAATACATATCTAAGAAATTTGATCCAACAACAGCAGAATTGTACCTCTTTCTCATCTGCATATGGAACATACCCTAAAGTTGACCACATGCTCAGCAATCAAACAATTCTGAACAAATTCAAGAAAACCAAATTCATACCAACCATATTCTTCAATCACAGTGCAATAAAAATAGAAATCAATACTAAAACATATCTCAAAACCATACAATTACATGGAAATTAAAAAATTTGCTGCAGAATGACTTTTAGGTAAACAATAAAATTAGGGCAGAAATCAATAAGTTATTTAAATCTAATGAAAACAATGCTACAACATACCAGAATTTCTGGGACATAGCTAAAGTAGTGTTAAGAGCAAGTTCTCATGCTGAATACCCACATCAAAAAGGTAAAAAGGAGAAAGATGACAGGTAGCAGGGAGGATTAACTTGCAGCTCCCACATGGACAGACAGAGCAATGTGTGGAGACACATATTATGAATTTTTGCTCCAAGAACTGCCAGAGGAAGATACTAGGAAAGCTGAGAGAATCCACTGACTCTTTAAAGGAGGCTGATTGCCACTTCAGGCTCTGTAGGACAACCAAGGAACTCCAAAGACAAATGACATAACCTTTTGGGAGCTCTATGGCCCCATCCACCATCTGATCATCCCTATACTACTGCAGTTGATGCGCTCTTGAAAGTTCCACCTCCTAGCTGGAGGCCAACAAACGCAAAACTAGCACACTTAACAAAAATAAAACCAAGGACCTTGACAGAGTCCACTTCACTCCTCTGATACCTTCGTTGGTTCAGATGCTGGTATCCACAGCTGAAAGACATGAAGACAGGTCACATCACAGGACCCTGTAGACACTCCCCAAGACCAGAGCCTGGTATCTCTATTGGGTGGCTAGATCCAGAGGAGAAATAACAATCACTGCAGTTAAGCTCTCAGGAAGCTCCATAACCAGGGAAAAAGAGAGAGCACCATATCAAGGGAGCACCCTGTGGGATCAAATAATCTGAATAGCAGTTCTTGAGTTCCAGATCTTCTCTCTGATATAGTCTACCCAAATGAGAAGGAATCAGAAAAAAACAATTCTGGAAAAGTGACAAAACAAGATTATTTTAACACCCCCAAAAGATCACACTAGCTCACCAACCACACATCCAAACCAAGACAAAACTCTGAATTGCCAGAAAGAGAATTCACACAGTCAACTACTAAGCCAATCAAGGAGGTACCAGGAAAAGGTGAAGTCCAAATTAAAGAAATAAGAAAAATTGATACAGGATATGAGTGTAGAAATCTTCAGTGAAATAGAAGTCATAAATTAAAACACAATCACAACTTCTGGAAATGAAGGACACACTTAAAGAAATGCTAAATGCACTGGAAAGTCTCAGCAATAGAATTAAACAAGTAGAAGAAAGAACTTCAGCATTCGAAGACAAGACTTTTAAGTTAACACAATCTGACAAAGACAAAGATAAAAAATATTTTTAAATGAACAAAGCCTCCAGGAAGTTTGAGATCATGTTAAATGACCAAACCTAAGAAAAATTAGTGTTCCCAATGAAGAATATAAATCTAAAAGTTTAGATTTATCTACATATTTGAGAGAATAATCAAGGAAAACTTCCCTGGTCTTGCTAAAGGTCTAGAAATTCAATACAAGAAGTTCAAAGAACACCTGGGAAATTCACCACAAAAGGATCATCACATCTGCACATAGTTATCTGGTTATCTAAAGTCAAGACAAAGGAAGAATCTTAAGAACTGTGAGGCAAAATCATCAGGCAACCTCTAAAGGAAAACCTATCAGATTAACAGTAGGTTTCTCAGCAGAAACCCTACAATCCCAGAAGAGATTCAGGTCCTATCTTTAACCTCTTTAAACAAAACAATTATCAGTCAAGAATTTTGTATCCAGCAAAACTAAGCTTTATAAATGAAGGAAAAAAAAGTCTTTTTCAGAAAAACAAATTCTGAGAGAATTTACCACTACCAAGCCAGCACTACAAGAACTGCCAAAATGAGCTCTAAATCTTGAAATAAATCCTCAAAATATGCCAAAATACAATATTCGTATAGCATAGATCTAACAGGACCTATAGAACGATAACACAATGGAAACAAAAATAACAAGGTATTCAGGCAACAAATAGCACAGTGAATAGAATAGTACCTCACATCTCAATACTAATGTTGAATGTAAATGGCCTCAATGCCCCCATATAAAAGATACAGAAGGGCAGAATGGAGAAGAATTCACCAACCAAGCTGTCTTGAAGAGACTCACCTGACACCTAAGGACTCAAATAAACTTAAGGTAAAGGGGTGGAAAAAGATAACCTATGCAAATGGACACCAAAAGTAGAGGAGTAACTATTCTTATACAAATTAAAAAAAAAAAAATTTAAAGCAACAGCAACTAAAAAAGACAAAGAGGGACATTATATAATGACAAAAGGACTAGTCCAACAGTAAAATATCACAAACCTAAATATATATGCACCTACCCCTGGAGTTCCCAGATTTACAAAACAATGGCTGCTCCTAAGAAATTATATACATGGCAACACAATAATGATGGGGAACTTCAATACTTCACTGACAGAACTAGACAGAAAGACAGAAGTCAACAACAACAACAAAAATAACTTAATCTATACCCTACAATGAATAGACTGAACAGATATTATATTTACAGAACATTCTACCAAACAAATGCAGAATATATATTCTATTCATCAGCACATAGAACATTCTCCAAGATGGACCATATGAGAGGTCACAAAACACGTCTCAACAAATTTAAGAAAACTGAAATTATATCAAGTACTCTCTCGGACCACAGTGGAATAACAACTGGAAAACAACTCCAAAAGTTACCTTTAAAACCATGCAAATACATAGAATTTAAACAACCTGCTCCTGAATGCTCACTGGGTCAAAAATAAAACCACGATGGAAATTTAAAAATTCTTTGAACTTAACAATAATAGTTGCACAACATATCAAATTTTCTGGGACACAGCAAAGACAGTGCTAAGAGAAAAGTTCATAGCATTAAATGCCTACCTCAAAAAGTATGAAAGAGCACAAATAGACAATGTAAGATCACACTTCGTGGAATTTTAGAAGTAAGAACAATTCAAACCCAAACTCAGCAGAAGAAAAGAAATAACGAATGTCAGAGCAGAACTAAATGAAACTGAAATGAAAAAATAATAATAACACAAAAGAAAAAGGAAACAAAAAGCTGGTTTTTTGAAACAGACCATTACTGAGATTAGCCAAGAAAAGAAAACAGAAGATCGAAATAAGTTCAATTAGAACCAAAATGGGAAAAATTACAACTGATACCACAGAAATACAAAAGATTACTCAAGGCTACTATGAACAACTTTATGCACAAAAACTAGAAAACCTAGAAGAGATTAATACATTTTTAGAAATATAAACCTTGCTAGATTAAACCAAAAAGACATAGGATCTCTGAACAGACCAATAACAAGTAGAAAGATTAAAACAGTAAATTAAAGAATTGTTCCCCCCCAAAAAATGTCCAAGACCAGGTGGATTCATGGCTGAATTCAATCAGACATTCAAAGAGTTGGTACCAATAATATTGACACTATTCCAAAAGATAGAGAATGAAGGAATTCTCTGTAAATAATTTTATGAAGCCAGTATAGCCCTAATATCAAAACCAGAAAAGGACGTAACAAAAAAAGAAAACTACAGATCAATATTCCTGATGAGCATAGATGTAAATATTCTCAACAAAATACGAACAAAATGATTCCAACAGCATATCAAAAAGATAAGCCACCATGATCAAGTGGATTTCATACCCAGGACACAGGGATGGTTTAACAGATGTAAGCCAATAAATGTGATACACCACCTAAACAGAATTAGAAACAAAAATCACATGATCATGTCAATAGATGCAGAACAAGAGTTTGACAAAATCCAGCACTGCTTTATGATTAAAATCCTCAGCAAAATCAGCATAGAAGGGACATACCTTAAGGTAATAAAAGTCATCTATGAAAACCCCACAGCCAACATTGTACTGAATGGGGAAAAGTTGAAAGCATTTCACCTGAAAACTGGAACAAAACAAGAATGCTCAGTTTCACCACTTCTATTCAACATAGTACTGGAAGTCTTGGCCAGACCGATCAGACAAGAGAAAGAAATAAAAGTAATCCAAATCAGTAATGAATTCAAACTGTTTCTGTTTGCTGATCATACAATCATATACCTAGAAAACCCTAAAAACTCATCTAAAAAACTCTTAGAACTGGTAAATCAATTCAGCAAAATTAATGTACACAAATCAATAGCTCTGTTATACACCAACACCAACCAAGCTGAGAATCAAATCAAGAACTCAACACCAATAGCTGAAACAAAACAAAACAAAACACTTAGGAATTTACCTAACCAAGGATGTGAAAGATCTCTACAAGGAAAACTACAAACACTGCTGAAAAAAATCAGACAACACAAGCAAATGGAAACACATCCCATGCTCATGAATGAGTAGAATCAATACTGTGAAAATTACCATGCTGCCAAAAGCAATATACAAATTCAATGCAATTCCCATCAACCTACCACCATCATTCTTCAAAGAACTTGAAAAAACAGTCTTAAAATTCATATGGAACCCAAAAAGAGCCCACATACCCAAAGCAAGACTGTGCAAAAGAACACATTTGGAGGCATCACATTATCTAACTTCAAACTATACTATGAAGCCATAGTCATGAACACAGAATGGTTCTGGTATAAAATTAGGCATGTAGACCAATGGCACAGAATAGAGAACCCATATGTATATACACAAACACCATGAAATACTACTGAGGCATAAAAAGGAATGAAATAATGGTATTTTTATCATGGTTAATGGAATTGGAGAATTGGAGACCATTATTCTAAGTGAAGTAACTCAAGAATGGAAATCCAAACATGGTATGTTCTCACTCATGTGTGGGAGCTAAGCTATGAGGATGCAACAGCATAAGAATGATACAATGGACTTTGAGGACATGGGGGCATGGGCGGGAGGGAAGTGAGGGATAAAACACTACACATTGGGTACAGTGTACACTGCTTGGGTGATAGGTGCACCAAAATCTCAGAAATCACTACTAAAGAATTTATTCATGTAACCAAATACCATCTGATCCCAATAAACCTATTGAAATTTTTTTAAAATGTTAAAAAGACCTCAAATTAACAACCTAAAATCACACTTACAGCAATTAAAAAAAATAAGGACAAACCAACCACAAAGTTAGCAGAAGAAAAGAAATAACCAAAATCGGAGATGAACTGAATGCAATAGAGAGGTGAAAAGCCAACAAAAAAAATCAATGAAACCAAAAACTGTGGAGTTTTTGTGGAAAAATAAATAATATTGATAGGCCACTAGGAGACTAATAAAGAAAAAAGGGAGAAGATACATAGAAAGCAATCAGAAATGGCAAAGGGAACATTACCACTTACCCCATAGGAATGCAAAAAATCTACAGAGACAATTGTGAATACCTATATGCACACAAACTAGAAAACCCAAAAGACCAGAAAAAGTCTACTAACCAGAAAACCCAGGACTAAACAAATTCACAACCAAATTCTACCAAATATATAAAAAAGAGCTAGTACCAATCCTACTGAAATTATTCCAAAAAATTAAGGAGGAGAGACTTTTCCCTAATTCATTCAATGAGGCCAGCATTATTCTGATACCCAAACTCAGCAGAGACACAACAAAAACAGAAAACTTCAGGCCACCATCTCTGATGAACATAGATACAAAAATCCTCAACAAAATACTAGCAAACGAAATCCAGCAGCACATCAGAAAGCTAATCTGTGAACAAATAGTCTTTATTTCTGGGGTGCAAGGTTGGTTCAACATACACAAATAAATAAATGTGATTCATCATGATATGGTTTGACTCTGTGTCCCCACCCAAATCTCACCTTGAATTGTAATAATCCCCATGTGTCAAGGGCAGGACCAGGTGCAGATAATTGAATCATAGGTGTGGTTCCCCCATGCTATTCTCATAATGAGTGAGTTCTCACGAGATCTGATGGTTTTGTAAGGGTTTTATAAGAGTGCCCCCCTTGCAGCCAGCTGCTGTGGCTCATGCCTGTAATTCCAGCTCTTTGGGAGGCCAAAGTGGGGGGATTACCTGAAGTCAGGAGTTCGAGACCTGTCTGACCAACATGAAGAAACCCCGTCTCTGCTAACAATACAAAATTAGTCAGGTATGGTGCTACATGCCTGTAATCCCAGCTATTGAGGAAGCTGAGGGAAGAGAATCACTTGGACCCAGTTTGTGGTGAGCCGAGATCATGCCATTGCACTCCAGCCTGGGCAACAAGAGTGAAACTCCATCTCAAAAAAAAAAAAAAAAAAGTGTCCCCTTCACTCAGCACTCACTCTCTCTCCTGCTGCCCTGTGAAGAGGTGCCTTCTGCCATGATTGTAAGTTTCCTGAGGCCTCCCCAGGTACACAGACCTGTCAGTCAATTAAACTTCCTTTCTTTATAAATTATGCAATCTTGGATATTTCCTTATAGCAGCATGAGAACAGACACATCACATGAACAGAACTAAAAACAAAAACCACATGATTATCTCAATACATGCAGAAATGGCTTTCAATAAAATTCAATATCTCTTTGTGTTAAACCCTCAACAAACTAGGCATCAAAGAAAAATACCTCAAAATATTTAAGAACTATCAAATGATAAACCCATAGCTAATGTCATACTAAATGAGGAAAAACTGGAAGCATTCCCTTGAGAACTAGAATAAAACAAGAATGTCCATTATGACTCCTATTCAATATAGTACCAGAAGTCTTAGCCACAGCAATCCAGCAAGAGAAAGAAATAAAAGACACGTACATAGGAAGAGAAGAAGTTATATTATCTCTTTTCACAGAATATTATTTCATACCTAAAAAACACCATAGCCCCTGCCCAAAGGCTCCTAGATCTGATAAACAACTTCAAAGCTTCAGAATCCAGTAGCATTTCTGAAAAACCAACAACATCCAAGCTGAGAGATAAATCAAGAACACTGTCCCATTTACAATAGCCACAAAAAGAATAAAATACCTAGGAACACAGTTAACCAGTGAGGTGAAAAATCTCTGTAATGAGAATTATAAAACATGGCTCAAAGAAACACAAATAAATAAATAAATATTCCTTGCTCATGGATAGAAAAAAATCAATATTGTTAAAATGGCCATACTACCCAAAGAAGATTCAAGGCTGTCTCTATCAAGCTACCAAAGACATTTTTCACAGACTTAGAAAAAACTATTTTAAAATTCATTTGAAACCAAAAAAGAGCCTGAATAGCCAAAGCAATCCTAAGAAAAAAGAACAAAGACAGAGACATCACACTACCCAACTTCCAACTACACTCAAGGCTACAGTAGCTAAAACATCATAGTACTGGTGCCAAAACAGACACATAGACCAATGGAATGGGTTAGAGAATACAGAAGTAGAGCCACACACCTATAACATATGATCTTTGATGAAGTAGACAATAACAACCAATGGCGAAAGAACTCCTTATTCAGTAAATGCTGCAGGGATAACTGGTAAGCCACATGCAGAAGATTGAAACTCAACCCTTCCTTTCACCATATACAAAATCAACTCAAGGTGGATTAAGAACTTAAAGTTAAAACCTAAGACTATAAAAACTCTAGAAGGAAACCTAGGAAATACCATTCTAGACAGTGGCCCTGGCAAAGATTTCGTGACAAAGATACCAAAAGCAATTGCAGCAAAAGCAAAACTTGAAAAATGGAACTTAATAAAACTACAGAGCTTCTGCAGAGCTAAAGAAACTATCAACAGAGTAAACAGACAACCTACAGGATGGGAAAAATTATTTGCAAAGTATGCATCCAATAAAGGTCTAGAATCCAGAATCTGTAAGGAACTTAATCAAACTAACAAGCAAAAAAACAACTTCAATAAAAATGGTCAAAGTACCTGAACAGCCACTTCTCAAAAGAAGACATACACATGGCCAACAAGCATATGAAAACTGTTCAACTTCACTAGTCATTAAAGAAATGCAAATCAAAACCACAATGAGATGTACCTCTAACACCAGTGAACATGCTGGTGAGGTTGTGGAGAAAACAGACTGATTATACACTACTGGTGGTAATGTAAATTAGTTCAGCTACCAAGGAAAGTAGTCTGGAGATTTCTCAAAGAACTAAGAGTTGAACTACCATTCAACCCAGCAATCCCATTACTGGGTATAAACTCCAAAGAATATAAATTATTCTACCATAAAGACATATGCATGTGTATGTTCATTGCAGAACTATTCACAAGAGCAGACATGGAGTCAGCCTAGATGCCCATCAATAATGTACTGAATAAAGAAAATGTGGTACATAGAAACCATGGAATACTATATGGCCATAAAAAAGAAAAAGATCATGTCCTTTGGAGCAACATGGATGGAGCTGGAGACCATTATCCTGAGTGAATTAATACAGAAGCCAAAAACCAAATATCACATGTTCTCATTTATACATGGGAGCTAAATGATGAAAATACATGGACACAAAGAAGGAAACAATAGTTACTGGGTCCTGCTTCAGGGTGGAGGGCAGGAGAAGTGTAAGAATTCAAAATGCTTATTACACAGGTGAAGAAACACACAATTTACCCATGTAACACACCTGCACATGTACCCCTGAGCTTAAAATAAAAGTTAGACAAAAAAAGGAAATAACTATAAACACAAAAGTTAACTCTCTCTATGTATATATATAAAAATATATGTGAATTCCAATACAAATATTTTGAAAGTCAACAATAAAAGGAGAAACACAATAGAAAATAAAATGAGTAGGAAATCTACACATAAAAGCAAAATTTTAAAAGACAATACAAATATAAAGAGATTATCAGCATCATTTTAAGCACAAAAAAAGTAAAAATTCTAAAATATGTTCATTTTTACTGTCTAATTGGCAAAATTTCATAGTGAATTATTACCAGGAGCTGGTGAGGATGTAATGACAAGAATAACCCCTTAGGCACTGCCAGTGATGACATGGAAACTGGTCAGGCATTTTGTCATAGTTTGGAGGCATGCATTGGATGTGAATAAACAGTACAGTCCTGCAATTCCACCCCCACGTTGTACTTTTAGAGATTTATCTCAGCGTTGAATAAGTAGCCATGGGGATGAGAATCTTTGCTGCATTATTTTAGTAACAAAGAGTTGGAAACGTCACTGTCAACTCAGTGAAGTGGCTAGATAAATGTGGTAGTTTCAAATAATGAAATTATAAAAGACAATTTAAAATGAACAGTATCTACTGTTCTGGAAGAATTTGTAAAACATAGTAAAGAAAAAATGAGAGAATATCTAGCACCTATATAAATTAAATAAGCAAGAGTTGGAAATGGAGGGGAAGATAATGAAATTAGGGAGAAGGAAATAAAAGAAACCAAAAGTAAAACAAAATGAAAACACAAAAGAGATAATGCATGAATTAATAGCTTGTCCAAGTTAAACTATTTCTCATTAAACCTTCTAGAAATATATTTTTCATCTGCCAGTACATTATATGTACTTTTAGTGTAAAAAGGATCATATTCTATATAATTTTGAGCCTTGTTTTTTTTTTTAACATGCTATTATAGATAGCTTTCTCTATCTGAACATAGAGAATTTTGCCATTTTCTAAGGAACTGTATTGCATTCCACTACACAGGCTAATTGAAATGTACTTGATAATTCCCCTAATGGTGGACATTTACGTTATTTTAAATTTATTCATTTTCAAAACAATGCTATGATGAACACTTTATAATATTTTTATAAATGTATAAAACATAACTGTACTTTGCTTACTTAAATAAATATAACTGTAGAATAAATGCCTAAACTTTGAATTGCTTGAGTTAAAAAACTGTATATAAATTTTAATTTTGGCTAAATTTTACCAAATTATTCATAAGTTTTATGTCACATGAAAAGATCTTTTAATTTGAAATTGCCTGAAAAATTTTTCATTTCTTTGGTGCGCATTTATGGTTTCTTTTTTATATTTAAATCTCTGAGCCATATGGAATTTATTTTAGTATAAAGAAAGAAGTTGAGATATAGCTTTATTGGGGTAGTCAGTTGCCCCAGCTAGGACTAAATAAACAGCATTTTCCCATATTTTCTATCTATTACATCTTTCTCTAGATTTTAGTCTCTCATTTATTGTCCTTTTCTCAACACAAAACTTAATACTATAACTTTATGTTGTGTATCTAAATGTGGTCATTCTAGTTCTCTCTCATAAATATTATTTTATAGTTTCCCTTATATTTTCTCATGACTGTTTTCCTGATGAATATAGCATAATTGTATCACATTGAGAAAAACTGTGTTAGTATGTGGATCACATTTTACGTGGAGCACGTTTCATTTATCGATTACTACACAAATAATGTAAACAAAAAATACTGAATATTTTCAAACAAGAAAAAGATATGCATTAAATGTTGTCATCTTCTTTTATATCCTGAAACAGTTGTAAAAGTTTCTTCACCTAAATATTGTAAAGTTCCTGTTAGGTTTATTTCTAGATATTTTATCTTTCAATTATTTTTGTAAATAGCATTGTTCCGTTGTATTTCTAAATGGTTGCTGTATAATAAGAAAGATCGTTTTTATATATTAATTTTGAGAACTAACTTACCAAATATTTATAATACCTCATAAATTTTCCAGTCATACAATCATATTATATGCACTAAGAATAATAATTTTATATTTTCTCCCAATTTTGATATTTATTGTATTTTCTTTTGACAATTGACATTGGCAAGAATTTTAAAACAATGTTAACTAGTGACAGTGATAGGGAATACTCCAATTATTCATTGCTATATGATAAACCACCTGAAAAGAGTGTATAAAATGCCATCATTGGTTTTCTCTCACCGTTGTGTGGGTTTTCTCAGCTTGACGGGAAGTTCTGCTTGTCTTATCTAAGGTTGCTCATGCAGTTGCCCTCACATTGTAGATGGAGCTGGAGTTGTCTGGAGACCTGAGGGGGGACACTATAGCAACGGGTTTCCCTTGTATCCATGTATTCATAAGCCCTTTCCACTGGCCATGTTCTCACAGCATATTCCCTTCTGCAGTGATGTTATACTTCTTACGTGGTGGCTCAAAGCTCTGCAAAGTGCAAAAGTAAAAGTGGCCTAGATCCTCTGAAGACTTAAGCCTGCCACTGGCTAAGAATTACTTCTATCACCTTCTATTAGGTAGTCACTGGGTCACCCAGATTCGAGGGACGGTAAAATAAACTTGACCACTCAAGGCAGAAGAACATGCTGTCATCTTTAAGCCTATTAGTCAGTCTTTTGCCTACAATTATTTATACTCTCGTCTCATGTAAAGTACACTGACCTGCCTCTAGGATCCCGAACAATTTTATCAGATGTTCTAACTTCAAGAAATCATGAAAATGAGATATGGATGTGGCTCAGGCTCCTGAGAAGGAGTTACTCTTGAACTATAATCTTTAGAATTAAGAGGTACATTTTACCTTCAGGTATCCAGGATGCAGCTTTCTTGTGCATCAGGTATAATCTACTCAAGCAAACAAAAGTCACACCTATGTAGCTTTATAATTTAGGCCCCGCTCTACATTGAACTGAGAGTCGAAGTACTGTAGAACCACACCATTAGGATTCTTAGAAGCCCTATTGTCTAGCAGACAGACGCTGATAAGTGGCATCTTAAATTATTCTGAAGTACTAACAGAGTCTTATATCTGCAAGCTCCATATCTGAATTCACAGTTTTTTCTTTCCTGTGCCATAAATTTGATCTTTTCTTGAAACTATTTTTTATTATTATTATACTTTAAGTTCTGGGATACATGTGCAGAACGTGCAGGTTTGTTACATAGGTATACATGTACAGTGGTGGTTTGCTGCACCCATCAACCTGTCATCTACCTTAGGTATTTCTCCTAATGTTATACCTCCCCTAGCTCCCCACCCCTGACAGGCCTCACTGTGTGATGTTCCTGTCCCTGTGTCCATGTGCTTTTGTTGTTCAAGTCCCACTGATGAGTGAGGACATGTGGTTTTTGGTTTTCTGTTCCTGTGTTAGTTTTCTGAGGATGATGGTGTCCAGATTCATCCATGTCCCTGCAAAGGACATGAGCTCATCCCTTTTTTATCCCATGTCCCTGCAAAGGACATGAGCTCATCCCTTATTGATGGGCATTTGGGTTGGTTCCAAGTCTTTGCTATCTTGAATAGTGCTGCAATAAACATACATGTGCATGTGTCTTCATAGTATATCCTTTGGGTATACACCAGTGGGATTGCTGGGTCAACTGGTATTTCTGGTTCTAGATCCTTGAGGAATCGCCACACTGTCTTCCACAATGGTTGAACTAATTTACACTCCCATGGTAGTTCTATTTTAAACATTTTGAGGAAACTCTGTATTGTTTTCCATAATGTCTGTAATAATTTATATTACCATGGTTAGTGTGTAAAATGTTTTCTTTTGTCTACATCCTCACCAGCACTCATTTTTTTGTTGTTTTTTAGATAGTAGTTATTCTAACTGGTATGAGGTAATATCTCATTATGGCCTTACTTGCCTTCCCTGGAGAAATTGAATACTGTTTTATATATCTGTTGGCTATTTCCAGATTTTTTAGTTTGAAAAATGTGTATTCAGGTTCTTTGCCCATTTTTTAATTGGGTTGCCTTTTGCTATTGTTTGGAGTTCCTTATATGGTTTGGATATTAATCTCTTACCAGATACAAGGCGTGCACATATTTTCTCCCATTCCAAAGGTTCCTTTTTCACTCTGCTAATTGCTTATTTTGCTGTGCAGAAGCTTTTTATTTGAGGTAGTTCTACTTATCTACTTTTACTTTCATTGCCCATGATTTTAGTGGTATAGCTAAAAACATCATTGTCCAGACCACGGTTAATAAGCCTTTTCCCTATGCTATCTTCTAGTAGTTTGCTGTTTTGTGTCTCATATTTAAGTCTTAAATCCATTTTGAGTTTATTTTTGTACATAGTGTGAGATATGCATCCAATATCATTCTCTTGCATGTGGATATCCCATTTTCCCTATACTATTTATTGAAGAGATAACTCTTTCCCCATTGTGTGTTCTTGGCACCTTTGTTAAACATCAGTTGTTAAGTATGTGGATTTACTTCTGGATCCTATTCTGTTCCATTGGCTATGTGCCTATTTTTCTGCCAGTACATTGCTGTTTTGATTACTGCAACTTTGTGACATAGTTTGAAATCAGGAAGTGCGATTCTTGGAATCCACGAACACGGATGTCATTCCACTGTGTGTTCTTCAATTTCTTTTGTCAGTGTTTTATAATTTTTAGGGTACACATTTTTCACCTGTTTGTTTAAATGGATTCCTAAGTATTTTACTATTTTTTCTGCTTTGTAAATGGCATTGCTTTCTTAATTGCCTTTTGAGATAGTTTGTGGTTTGTATATAGAGTTGCCATTGATCTTCGTATGTTGATTTTGCATCATTCAACTTTACCGAATTTGTTTTTTAATTCCAACAACTTTTCGTTTGTGAGTCTTTAGGGTTTTCTACATATATGATTATGCCATCTGCAGACAGAGATTGTTTTACTTTTTTTTCCAGTTTAGATACTTTTAAATTTCTTTTTCTTGTCAAATTGTTCTGGTAAGAACTTCCTATACTCTGTTGAATGGAGGTACAAAGTGTGAGCATCCGGATCTCTACCCGATCTTAGAGAAAAAAGGCTTTCAGCTTTTCCCCATTGATTATATTAGCTGTGGCATTAATTTTATTGCCCTTACTGTGTTGAGGTAAGGTTTTTCTGTGCTAATTTTGTCGTGAGCTTTTATTGTGAAATGCCTTTTCTGCATCTATTGAGGGAATCCTGTGGGTCTTATTTTTCTTTTTGATAATGTGGTGTGTCACATTGATTGATTTGCATGTGACAAACCTTTCCTGCATCACAAGGATAAGTTCCACGTGATCATGGTGTGCAATCTTTCTAATGTGCTCTTGAAGTTGATTTGCTACTATTTATTGAGGATTTTTGTCTCCATGTTTTTTAAGGATATTATTATGTTGGTGCAAAAGTAATTGTGGTTATTGCTGTTGAAAATAATGGCAAAAACTGCGATAATTTTTTTACCAACCTAGACTATAGGTTTTGTTTCTTGTTTCTGATACCAAAATCTTTATCTGAATTTGGTATCAGAGTGATGATGATGTCAAATGAGTTTGGAAGTGTTTACTCTTCTGTTTGTTTATTTTTTGTAATAGTTTAAGAATGATTGATATTAATTCTTCCTTGAAGATTTGGTAGAATTCACCTGCGAAGCATCTGGTACTGGGTTTTGATTTGTTGGAATGTTTTTGGTCACTGATTCAATCTTTTTATTTATTTGCTCCTTTTTTTTCAGGCTCTCTATTTCTTTATGAGTTAGTTTTAGTAGGTTGTATGTTTTAGGAATTTATTCATTTCTTCTGGGATATCCAATTGGTTGGTATGTAATTGTTCATAATAGTTTCTTATGATCCTTTTCATTTCTGATTTATGTATTTGAGTCTTTCTCTTGTCTTCTTAGTTAGGCTAGCTACAGTTTTGTTGAATTTGTCTTATTTAAAAAGCAACTCTTACTTTTGTCGATTTTCAATTGTTTTTCTATTCTTTTTTATTTATTTCTGCTCTAATCCTTGTATTTTTTCTTCCTTCTACTAATTTTGTACTTTGTTTGGTCTCCATATTTTTAGTTCTTTGGGGATATAAAGTTAGGGTTTTTATTTGACACCTTTCTTCTTTTTATGTAGGCATTTATCAATATATACTTTCTTCTTAGGACTGCTTTTGCTGCATCCAATAGGTTTTGGTATGTTGTGTTCATTTTTATTTGTCTTGAGATTTTTTTTTTTTTTTTTTTTGAGACAGGGTCTCACTCAATTGCCCAGGCTGGAGTGCAGTGTGATGTGGACATGTCTCACTGCAGCCATGACTTCACAGGCTCAGGTTATCCTCCCACCTCAGCCTCCCAGATAACTGGGACTATAGGTGTGCGCCATCATATCCGATTAATTTTTTATATTTTTGTGTGGAGACAGGGTTTCATCATGTTTCCCAAGCTAGTCTTGAACTCCTACTCTCAAGCAATCTATCCATGCTGGTCTCCCAAAGTGCTGGGATTGCAGGGATGTGCCACTGTGCCTGTCAGTCTTGAGATTTTTTAAAAATTATTTTTAATTTCTCTTCAACTCAATGGTTGTTTAAAAATGTATTGTTTAGTTTCCATGTATTTGTGAATTTTCCTGTTTACTTATTGTTACTGATTTCTAGTTTCATTCCATTGTGGTTGTAAAAGATATCTGAAATAATTTTGATCTTAAATGTTGTTAAGACTTGTTCTGTAACCTAACTATTAATCTATCCTGAAGAATGTTTTTGTGTTGTTAGAAGAATGTGTATTCTAATGCTTTTGGGTGGAAAGTTCTGTACATGTCTGTTTGTTTTATTTGGCCCATAGTTTTGTTCAAGTTAGTGCTTTATTGATTTCTGTCTGGATGTTATATACATTATTTAAAATAAAGTACTGAGTCTCCCACTATTGTTGTATTACTGTGGATTTTTCCCTTTGGATATTGCTTTATATATTTAGGTTCTCTAATGTTAGGTGTGAATATGATCATAATTAGTTTATCTCCCTGTTGAATTGACCCTTTTATCATCATATTATGACCTTATTTGTCTCTTTGAAGCTTTTGCTTAAATTCTATTTTGTCTGATATAAATGTAGATACTCTTGCTTTCTTTTGATTACCATTTTCATGGGATATCTTTTTCCATCCTTCACTTTCAGTGTATGTGTGTTTTTAAATATATAGTGAGTCTCCTGAGACAGCATATCACTGGTTATTGTCTTGTTTTGTTTTTTTAATCCTTTCTGCTGCTTTATGCCTTTGATTGGAGAGTTTTATCCATTTATATTTAAAGTGATTATTTCTCACAGCTCTGGAGGCTGGATAGTCCAAGATTAAGGTGCTGGCAAGGTAGGTTCATTCTGAGACTTCTTTTGGCTTATAGGCAGGGGTCATCTCTGTGTGCTCACATGGCCTTTCCTCTGTGTGTAAATGCAGCAAGAGAGAGGGAAATGTCTTTTCCCGCTTCTTCTTACAAGCTTACCTACCCTATCGGGTTAGGGTCCCACTTTTACCATCTAATTTAACTTTCTTTCCTTATAGACTCTTCATCCAACTACAATCATATTGGGGAATTAGGGCTTCAACAAATGAATTTGGAGAGATGAGAGATTCAGTCCATAGCATATTAAATAATGCACAAAGCTGGAGGTTTGTACCCTAATATAATAACATAATAAAGAGGACACATCCATATAACTAACAATTTGCCAAAAATTAGAACATTACCAATTCCTCAGATATCCCTTTGAGCCAATTCTCAAGCTACGCTACCCACTATTCTCCCCAAAGGAAACCACCATCACAATTCTTACACCATAGATTAGTTTTCTCAATGTTCATATTCTTTCTATCTCGCTTTATTTTTCCTCAATATTACGCTGAATAGATACATTCATATTGTTGCTGAAAGAGTGTGATGTTATTTTAGTGTTGTTTAGTGATCCATCATTAGAAGAAGCAAAATGGCAAGATAGAATTCGGATTTATTGTGTAGTCAATATTTGCCATTCACTCACCCCAAGACTATTGAATTTTAAGATAATAATCAAGTCTAACTTTACATATTTTATCTCCAGATCTTGGTATTCTGACTGGTCCACACTTGACACTGGATGAGTATTTGGTGAGTGAAGAACCAATTAACTCTCTTTGGAGATAGGATAGGATGCACTTCTATGGTTTCAATTATCAGATCCATGTGTATTTCTATGTGCTTGAATCTTCGTTTTGCCAAATGAGAAGGAAACTCCAAGAGTAATAGTACAGGGAATAGGGATGCCTTTAAAGCTGTAGAGTTGCATTCATTTCTCAGTTGGATGTTTGCTTAGGCAATGGCTTATCAGATCAGACTCTGTGCTATGTGAACAGGAAGGAAAGGAATTAGGCATGTGGCAAGGATGAGAGAATGGCATGCAGTGGAGCAGTGCACATTCTCATCATGTGCTGTGAGCAGCATGTGAGAGTTTCCTTTTATTCAAGGAACACAACAAAAGATACCCAAAGGTCAGCTCCCATAACTATACTTCACAATAGAGGACCAGTCAGTGGGTAGAGGGAACCTGGTGGATCTTGCATAACTAGTCAGGTACAAGTTGAATCCCATTTGAGGAGGGCTTCAGGGCTTTCCAGAAAACTCACAAGTGAGACAACCACCAGCTATTTGATGCTTGTCATTCACAGAAGGTACTGATGAACAGGTTAGTGTAGATGCAGCAATACAGTAATGACCAATACAGAAGATTTAAAAAAAATGATCCTGCAGCCCTGAGAAGTAGGTTATTAAAGAAGGAGTGTTCCTGTGAATCAGAGTAATAGCATGATCAATTCATCTATATCAAAGCAACCATGGGTTACTGCAAACCTGAAATTGAGATTGAAATTAAAACCTCCAACTGGATTGCAATTTTAATAACTATAAGAATGCAAAATATTATGGATGATTCCAGAGGTGATGGTATAGAAAAAATATTCAGCAATTATGGTTAAAAATCAATCTCTAATAAGATTTTAATATATTATTTTGAGTTGTAATTTTACAATAACCATTGTCATGTACATTTGACTTTTAAAAACACTATCATATATGTATTCCCATTTGTTCTTCCCAACAATCCTGTGAAGTAGGTGGGTACATCAGATTAAATAGTAAGTTTAGGGTCAAATGTCACTGAGTCAGTTATCTGGGCTAAGTAGAGTTTTGTGCTGTTGAGGCTAATGTAAGATGTTAAAATCTTCCAGAGAAAGACTACTTATCTTTCTCTTATCTTAGACTACTATCATAGGATTTTGAGATGATGTGAAATATTGCAAGCATGTGAATGAAAATATTTTCTTGTATTGCATTTCTGCAATTCAGAGTAAAAATTGTTTGCTTAGTAACATCTTTATGTCAATGGCAGGAGCTATTTACCTACAAACAGATTATCTCGAAAAAGTATAAGACACAAACCTCTATGAAATCATTCCAGCATACATGTACAAGATAAGTAACTTGACTTTAAGTTGTTCAGTCTGATGGAGAAAGCATTTGTTTTTCCAAAATGAATGTGTGCTTTAAAGAAAATAAGATGTTATATTTATTTATACTATGTCCACAGACATTATAATTACTTATTTTTCTAATCAAGGCAATTTTAAGAATGTTAATCTGATTGTTACACTGAAATAGAATGCAGATTGTTAAGAATTGTTTTATTATTTGTGATTCCATTTACTATTTTGTCACATGAACACTTACATTTCAAAATAACCTATTCTTTACACTTAAAAATTTTTGAATTATTTTTTCTCCTTTATCTGTAATCAAACACCAAAAATGCTTTGAAAATGAAGGTCTAAATCAAAAGTCAGAAATTTGATGTTTGGAAGTTAGTCCTAATAAAGCCATATTGACTGAAAAAATGCATATAATACATCATATATATATATATATATTATATATATATAGTATATATATATATAATTTACTACTTTAAAAAATGCTAGGGGAGTCCTGTGAGTAAATCCATGGACTTGCAAGCTGGGATCCCATTTGGAGAAATAACAGTTTTACCACTTTAATAATGTCATGGTTTTCTTGATTCAACTTTGGCTGATTCTAATTGCTTATCTCTTCACATTAAACTCATTTTATGGGGAAATAATTGTTTAATGTACAAATAAAATAGAGAATTTTCCATGTGCTAAATTCACAATTTATCAGACTTCAAAAATAGTGCATAAACTTTGCCCAGGCAGGCCAGAGATTGCATTAAAGTTGGAACTGTACAGAGAAAATTAACATGGCTCCTATGCAAAGATAACAATTCATAAACTATTTTTTAGTTTTTATTGTTTCTGACTCTCTAATTCTGGATTGGAAGTCCTTTCTGTATGTTATCTTAAAAACTGTACTCTCTATACTGTGGCATTTTCCAAACTATACTGTAATCTTAAGCCTATTTTATTATAACTTTCCCACTATATTTTAAGTTCCATACAGGGACAGACTGTAATCATCTTGCTTAACATTGTATTTCCAGCAAATTAGCACAGACTTTGGCACAACCTAAGTTCTTGTTTACACATAAAGAGCTAAATGAATGAAGAAATAAAATAAGAAGTGTCCTAAGACAATAACGGAAAATGTTAAATGAAAATGAATATATTTTAGGAAATATTTTTTAAAATCCTTTTCTTTTATAATCAAATCCTCTCCTCACTATAAACATGAGTAAATATAGAAATTGATTGGGAAACCAAGGGTGAATACATATGACAGAAGGAAGAGTTTGTACCATAGTGATTTAAATAAAATCAGCAATAGATTTTGGCATGATTATAGACTGGAGAACAGATGTACGTATTGAACTCTGGGTTTCTCATATTTTTCTTATTTAATTAATGTAGTTAAATTATCATACTCGTTTCTGTGAATACACAATTATATACTTTAAATACAGTTAATAATTTTGGAATAAAATAGTAAATTTGAAATTCACTTTGTTTATCCCTTTGAGACAGAATTCTAATATAACAAGAGCATTTAAAAGTAAACATTTTACTAAATGGCAGAAATTTCAAAGTTGACGTAAGTTGAACTTTAGAAGTGAAATGTAAAAAATATAATTAGATAATGATCAGAAAAATTGGTTACTTTAATTCAAAAGATTTGGTTCATTAATATATATTTACTGATATAATAAAGTGTTAGCTGTCCCTAAAATAGAAACAATGCAATTACATGAAGAATTAGGCTTTAGATTAAATATTAAGGAGTAATGCATTTTAATTCAATTTTTTTCTTCTAAAACTCATAAGAAACAACAGAAAACAAAAGTAACAGAGACAAAATATGGTTTTCAGTGAGAAAGAAATGCCTATAACCTTAGATCCTTAACTGAGGATGAATATGTGTCAAATACTTGCAATTGGGGCCAAATGAGAAAAAGTATTTAGAATCAATTAGACATTAAGATCTTTGGTTAACTTCTATTTTGTATGTGTGATAGACGTGAAAATTTTCTATATACCATTTCTCCATTCTTCTGTATAAATATAGCCTGAAGTGAACCTGAGTTGGTGTAGAGGACTTTCTGTTAATTTGATCATACCTCCCTTCTCTCTTTTATAATATGAGCACCTTGGTCCACTGTATGTGATTATGACTCTGGTATTTAAACTTACTTATTTTTCACACAACATAGTCTCTACATTCAAACGCATATTTCATCTGGTGGCTCAAGGAAACACAAATCTCTTCCAATGCAGGAAGAAAAATTTACTTCATTGGATTTACTGAGAAATGGTATGCTGGGCTTCAAGTGAAACATTGCCCCAGTTTTTTTCACAGTAGATTTCCTATTCCAGATTTTACTCCATGAAATTATGAATGATGAATGAATGGTAGAATAACTACTTCCTAATATAATCGAAAGTGGAAGAAAGCCAACATATACAAAATTGTAATTTGAAATGGGTAAGTTTTTCAAGCACAGAGAATTTTTAAAGAATATTTGCTCAATTTTCTGCAAACTTTTTTGGACATATGTAATTTTCTTGGGAAATACAAATGAGGAAATCAATAGAGATGAAAAAATTAAAACAAATAGAGCAATAACTATAGAGTAAAACAAGAAAAATTTTTGGAGAGTTTAAACATGTAAAAAATAATAGGCCATCCCAGATGGGTTCACAGATGATCTGTTTTGCAATTCCATGGAATATTAAGAATGAATTTACACTCTTCCAGACCAGAGGACAAAAAGGGAACTCTTCCAAAATATTTTGCACAAAGCTAGAATTTTAGTGTTACTCAAACTTGACATGTATAATACACACTCACATATAACTACACAATGGCCTCATGTTCAATTACTGATGCAGAAATAGGTAAACAATCAAAAAATCCACAATACACTAAAGAAGTTTATAAATTGACCACAACATTTTACTCTAGAAATTCAAAGATGGTTCAGTACAGGAGCGTTCATTTATGACTTTACCATATTTATGTACAAAAGGAGAAAAACACAGTATTATCTTAATAGAAACTAAATGACATTCGTAAAATGTGCAATATCCATTTCTGATAGTAACTCATAACAAGAGGAGAAAAAATAGAATTTCCCATAGCCTGACTTTAAAGAGCCCACAAAACTCTTTCATTCCAAATTTTTTAAAATCCTGCTTAATGCTGAAATATGTAAATTTCTACTGAAGTGAAAAATGAGGCAAGGATATACTGTTTGATATAAAATGGCCACAAATTTTGTTTCATTCTGTCATTAAGAGCTAAAGCTTATTTTGTTTTTCTTAGTTTTGCTCTGTGACTGTTAATCAGTTGAAGTAGTGGCAGTTTCAAGAGCAGTCTTTAAAAGACCAGACAGTTTTGATTTCTAGGAGCTCTGCTATGTAAGAAATATGACCAGCCTGCTAGAGAAACCACATAAAGAGACCAAGTGGAAAAACTTGGAACTTTTTTTTTGTTTTTGAGACGGAGTCTGCCACTGTCACCCAGGCTGGAGTGCATTGGCACGGTCTCAGCTCACTGCAGTCTCCGCCACCTGGATTCAAGTGATTCTCCTGCCTCAGCCTCCCAAGTAGCTGGGATTACAGGCATGTGCCACCGCAGCCAGCTAATTTTTGTATTTTTATTAGTGAAGTGGTTTCGCCATGTTGGCGAGGTTGGTCTCGAACTCCTGACCTCAGAGTGTTGCTCTGTTGTCCAGACTGGAGTGCAGTGGTACGAACTCGGTTCACTGCAACCTCTGCCGCCTGGGTTCCAGCAGTTCTCCTGTCTCAGCCTCCCAAGTAGTTTGGATTACAGGCGCTCACCAGCATGCCTGGCTAATTTGTATATTTTTATTTTCCTTTTTTAACATTTATTTTAAGTTCAGGGGTATGTATGCAGGTTTGTTACATAGGTAAAATTTTTGTATTTTTAGTAGAGACGAGGGTTCCCATGTTGGCCAGGCTTATCTTGAACGCCTAACCTCAGGTGGTCTGCTCACCTTGGCCTCCCAAAGTGCTGGGATTACAGGCGTGAGCTACCGCACCTGGCCAGCAGAAGCTTTGAGACCACATGGAGCAGCTATCTCAGCAACCCAGCTGAACCCCCAACTGTTGCCACCTGGGTGCAACTGCAGGAGAGAACCTAGGCAAGACCAGCACATGAACTCCAGCTGAGCCAAGGTGACCAACGGATCTATAAAACATGGAAAATAATTTTTGTTTTGAGCCTCTATGAGTTGAAATAGATTGTTATGGAGTAAACAATAGCTGAAAAAGAACTGCTACTTAGCAGTTGCTCTTGAAATACAAAACTAACACACGTGGCATTGGCTTTGGGGTCTAGTGGTGAGCAGAAGCCAGAGGATTCCGAGGGGCACGTTAGTACAGATTAGAAAGACAGAGAAACAATTGGTTTTGGAGGCTGGAGAAAGACAACTTGTGCTATGAAGTGCTGGAAAGTTTAGCATCAGGGTTGCTGGCGGTACTGTGAAAATTTATACATGCAGTCGATCCTCATTATTCATGGATTCTGTGTTTGTGAGTTTGCCTATTCAGTAAAATATTTGTAATCCCCAAATCAATACTTGTGGCACTGTCATTTGTAGACATGTGCATAGCAGTGAGAAATCTGAGTCACCCAACACTACAGTCCAGCTAAGGCGAACAGGGCAGTTCTCCTTGTGTTTCAGCTCCCTTACTGTATGTGAATGTTCTTTTTGCCGTCTATTTAGTGCCACAATTTTACATTTTGTGCTTTTTATTGGTGATTTCACTGTCTAAAAATGACCCCAAAGCATATTGGCGAACTACTATCTAGTGTTCTAAAGTGCTAAAAGGCTGTATGTAATGTGCCTTATGGAGAAAATACATGTTAGATAAGCTTTGTTCAGGCGGGAACATAGGAATGTTGGCTGTGAGGTTTGACGTTAAATAAATCAAAAGTACATATTAACTAAAGTTGCTTTATACAGAAATACACATAAAACAAGGTCATGCATTAGTCAATTGACAAAAATACTGTGAATAGAGGCTCATGGGAATCTAACCCTGTATTTCCCTTGAGCCAATGATTCAGTATTCACCAATTCAGTGTTCACCAGAAACTTATAACATTACTACCTCAAATAAGGAGAAATGGCTTACATATAAATACATACCTGTAGACACAGATAGGGAGATTTCCAGATAGAAGGTTGGTAATGCTAACTGATTTCATGTACCTGAGCGTACAAAAGGAAAAAAAATAGTATTAAAGTATTCAAGTAAAACCTAAAAAAAGTATTTCCAACATGTGGCTTGCAGTTTGGAAAATAAAGTCCTTCTTAGTCTCAGATTAACCAGGCATCAAAATACTATTAAAACATAATTTCTTCGTAGCAATTGTGAATGGGAGTTCACTCACGCTTTGGCTCTCTGTTTGTCTGTTATTGGTGTATAGGAATGTTTGTGATTTTTGCAGATTGATTTTATATCCTGAGACTTTGCTATAGTTGCTCATCAGCTTAAGGAATTTGGGGGCTGAGATGATGGGGTTTTCAAAATACACAATCATGTCATCTGCAGAGACAATTTGATTTCCTCTCTTCCTATTTGAATAACCTTCATTTCTTCCTCTTGCCTGATTGCCCTGGCCAGAACTTCCATTTGAAGTTCTGTGTCCTATGTTGAAAAGGAGTTGTGAGAGAGGGCATTCTTGTCTTGCGCCTGTTTTTAAATGGAATGCTTCCAGCTTTTGCCCATTCAGTATGATATTGGCTGTGGGTTTGTCATAAATAGCTCTTATTATTTTGCGATAACGTTCCATCGATACCTATTTTATTGAGAGTTTTTAGCCTGAAGAGCTGTTGAATTTTATCAGAGGTCTTTTCTATATCTATTGAGATAATCATACAGTTTTTGTCATTGGTTCTGTTTATGTGATGGACTACGTTTATTGATTTGCATATGTTGAACCAGCCTTGCATCCCAGGGATGAAGCTGACTTCATCATGGTGGAGAAGGTTTTGATGTGCTGCTGGATTCGGTTCGCCAGTATTTTATTGAGGATTTTCGCTTCAATGTTCATCAGGGATATTGGCCTGAAATTTTCTTTTTTTGTCGTGTCTCTTCCAGGTTTTGGTATCAGGATGATGGCTGGCTTCATAAAATGAGTTAGAGATGAGTCCCTCTTTTTCTGTTGTTTGGAATGGTTTCAGAAGAAATGGTACAAGCTCCTCTTTGTCCCTCTAGTAGAATTCAGAAGTGAATCCATCTGGTCCTGGGCTTTTTTTGGTTGGTAGGCTATTAATTATTGCCTCAATTTCAGAACTTGTTATGGGTCTATTCAGGGAATACAACTTACAAGGGATGTGAAGAACCTCTTCAAAGAGAACTACAAACCACTGCTCAAGGAAATGATCGAGGACACAAACAAATGGAAAAGCATTCCATGCTCATGGATAGGAAGAATCAATACCATGAAAATGGCCATACTGCCCAAAATAGTTTATAGATTCAATGCTATTCCCATAAAGCTACCATTGACTTGTTCACAGAATTAGAAAAAAAGTACTTTAAATTTCATATGGAACCAAAAAAGAGCCCGTATAGCAAGACAATCCTAAGCAAAAAGAGCAAAGCTGGAGGCATCATGCTACCTGACTTCAAACTATACTGCAAGGCTGCAGTAACCAAATCAGCATGGTACTGGTACCAAAAGAGATATATAGACCAATAGAACAGAGCACAGGCCTCAGAAATGACACCACACATCTATAACCTTCTGACCTTTGACAAATCTGACAAAAACAAGCAAAGGGGAAAGGATACCCTATTTAATAGATGGTGTTAGGAAAACTGGCTAGCCATATGCAGAAAACAGAAACTGGACCTCTTCCTTATACCTTATACAAAAGTAACTCAAGATGGATTAAAGACTTAAACGTAAGACTTAAAATGATAAAAAACCCTGGAAGAAAACCTAGACAATACTATTCAGAAGATAGGCATGGGCAAAGACTTCATGTCTAAAACACCAAAAGCAATGGCAACAAAAACCAAAATAGACAAATGGGATCTAAATAAAATAAAGAGTTTCTGCATAGTAAAAGAAGCTATCATCACAGTGAATGGGCAACCCACGAATGGGAGAACATTTTTGTAATCTATCCATCTGAAAAAAAGGCTAATATCCAGAATCTATAAATAACTTAAACAAATTTACAAGAAAAAAGCAAACAAACAATCAAAAATTGGGTGAAGTATATGAACAGACACTTCTCAAATGAAGACATTTATACGGTCAACAAACATTTGAAAAGAAAGCTCATCATCACTGGTCATTACAGAAATGCAAGTCAAAACCACAATAAGATACCATCTCACGCCAATTAGAATGGCGGTCATTAAAAAGTCAGGAAACAACAGATGCTGAAGAGGATGTGGAGAAATAGGAATGCTTTTACACTGTTGGTGGGAGTGTAAATTAGTTCAACCATTGTGGAAGACAGTGTAGCAATTCCTCAAAGACCTAGAACCAGAACTACCATTTGACCCAGCAATCCCATTACTCCATCTATACCCAAAGGATTATAAATTATTCTCCTATAAGGACTCATGCACACATATGTTTATCGCAGCACTATTCACAATAGCAAAGACTTGAAACCAACCCAAATGTCCATCAATGATAGACTGGATACAGAAAATGTGGCATGTGTACACCATGGAATACTATGCAGCCATAAAAACGGATGAGTTCATGTCCTTTGCAGGGACGTGGGTGAAGTTGGAAACCATCATTCACAGTCAACTAACACAAGAACAGAAAACAAAACACCACATGTTCTCACTCATAAGTGGGAGCTGAGCGTTGAGAACACATGGACAAAGGGAGGAGAACATCACACACTGGGCCCTGTCAGGGGCTGGGAGACTAGGGGAGGGATAGCATTAGGAGAAATACCTAATGTAGATGACAAGCTGATGGATGCAGCAAACCACCATGGCACGTGCATACTTCTGTAGCAAACCTTCATGTTCTGCATGTGTATCCCAGAAATTAAAGTATAATAAAAATTAATTAATTAATTAATTAATAGACCTAACACATAATCTAGCAATCCCACTTTAGTGTTTATATCCAAGAAAAATGAAATCAGTGTCTCAAAGTGATATCTGCCTTTGTATGTTCATTGCAGTATTATTTACAATAGCCAAGATACGAAAACAATCTAAATGTTCATTGATGAATGAATGATTGAGACATGAATCTAGAGAACATTATGCTAAGTGAAATAAACCAGACACAGAAAGATAAATATTGTGTGATCACACTTATATGTGGAATGTGAAATAGTCAAATTCATTCAAGAAGAAAGTATATATATACACACACACAAACATATATAAAAATGTTATATGTAGCATATATATGTTACATACACACATATATACATACAAAAATGGAAGGTCTTCAGGGACTTAAGAAACAGCATGTACCAGTATCAAAACAGAGATATAGACCAATGGAACAGAACAGAGGCCTCAGAAATAACACCACACATCTACAACCATCTGATCTTTGACAAACCTGACAAAAACAAGCAATGAGGAAAGAATTCCCTATTTAAAAAATGGTACTGGGAAAACTGGTTAGCCATATGTAGAAAGCTGAAACTGGATCACTTCCTTATACCTTATACAAAAATTAATTCAAGATGGATTAAAGACTTAAATGTTAGACCTAAAACCATAATAAGCCTAGAAGAAAACCTAGACAATACCATTCAGGACATAGGCATGGGCAAGGACTTCATGACTAAAACACCAAAAGCAATGGCAAAAAAAGCCAAAATTGACAAATGGAATCTAATTAAGCTAAAGATCTTCTGTACAGCAAAAGAAACTACCATGAGTGAACAGGCAACCTACAGAATGGGAGAAAATTTTTGCAATCTATCCATCTGACAAAGGGCTAATATCCAGAATCTACAAAGAACTTAAACAAATCTACAAGAGGAAATGGAACAAGCCCATCAAAAAGTGGGCAAAGGATATGAACAGACACTTCTCAAAATAAGACATTTATGCAGCCAACTGACACACGAAAAAATGCTCATCATCACTGGCCATCAGAGAAATGCAAATCAAAACCACAATGAGATACCATCTCATGCCAGTTAGAATGGTGATCATTAAAAAGTCAGGAAACAACAGATGCTGGAGAGGATGTGGAGAAACAAGAATGCTTTTACACTGTTGGTGGGAGTGTAAACTAGTTCAACCATTGTGGAAGACAATGTGGCGATTCCTGAAGGATCTAGAACTAGAAATATCATTTGACTCAGCGATCCCATTACGGGGTATATACCCAAAGGATCGTAAATCATGTTACTATAAAGACACATGCACACGTATGTTTATTGCGGCACTATTCACAATAGCAAAGACTTGAAACCAACCCAAATGTCCATCAATGATAGACTGGTTAAGAAAATGTGGCACATACACACCATGGAATACTATGCAGCCATAAAAAAAGGATGAGTTCATGTCCTTTGCAGGGACNTGTGGGGGGATGGGGGAGGGATAGCATTAGGAGTAATACCTAATGTAAATGACGAGTTAATGGGAGCAGTCAACAAACACGGCACATGTATACATATGTAACAAACCTGCACGTTGTGCACATGTACCCTAGAACTTAAAGTATAATAATAATAATAGTAAAGAATATCCTAGATTGATTTGCAAAAACGTGGATGAACCTAGAGGACATTATACTAAGTGAAATAAGTCAGACAAAGACAAATATTGCATGATATCACTTTTGTGTGGAATGTGAAATAGTCAAACTTATACAAGCAGAAAGTAGAATGGTAGTTGTCAGGGCTGGGGACAGGGAAAAATGGAGAAGTTTTGGTCACAGGCGACTAAGTTTCAGTTTGCAAGATGATTAAGTTCTGAAGATCTAATGAACAACATGGTGACTATAGTTATCAATACTGTATGGTGTACTTAAAATTTGCAGGGAAGATGGATCTTAAGTGTATTCATCACATGAAAAAAAAGCAGAAGAAAAAAATGGTAACTCCTTGAAGTGATGAATATGTTTATTAACTTTACTGTGGTGATTATTTCACAATGCATATGTGTATCAAAACATCGAGTTGTACATCTTAAATATAAACATACAATTTTTATTCAATTATACCTCAATAAAGCTGATGGGGGAAGCTAATATAGTGAAGAGTACAGCAGAAAGATGTCAGTTTGATTAGGTCAATGACTGATTTGGAAGTCAGGATATGGTGACGGACAGTAGAGACAAATTATTTCAGAAGTTTAAATTTTAGGAGATTAACAAGAATGGTGAAAGTGAAGTATCCAATGAGGCCGTTTTCATGTTTGCTTGCTTGTTTTAATGGGAGAGTCCTAAAGGAAACAAACAAAAAAAGATTTATTAAAATGGGAGCTCAATATATAGGAGAAAGAAGGTATAACCTTTTATGTAAATTTCCTGCAGTGAAGTTGAGATCCTAAATACCAATGGAAGCATCCCCCTTAGATGAAAGGCGGACATTGCCTTGATGTTGTTAGTAGCAGGAAAATATAGGATGTGGACAGATGTAAGTCTGTGTGTATTTTTGGTATCATCAGGTTGAGAGAGTTATCCTCTGGCAAATTCTTTTTTTCAGTTAATCAAAAGGTGAATAGTTACTGAAACTAATTGAGGACGATGAGAAAATTTCAATAGAGTGGAGAAGGTTTGAAGAGGGCATTGTTTAAATGGAATTATGGTCAGTTTTTCAAAGCCATGTACTAATACTTCTGAGCAATGTTGAGGGTCTCATTTAAGATTAGTAATCACACATTTTCAGTGAAACCAGGAGGCTCTAGTAGCTAACTCCTTGCTATATTGCTGGATTACTTGGGTTCAAGTACAAATAAGTTATACGATAGGTTTCTTTCAAGATAGGGATTTTGTCAAATGGATACAATTGAAAAAGAGAGAGTCACGAAAGTTTGTGATATAGGAAAGATAATTCTTGGAAATATGACCCAATTAATCTGAGATGAATAACAAGAAAATGAAAAAAAGGGGACGGCCAATGTATTAGGATAAAAAATTTCAATAGACCACAGTTTGATTGCAGTGAAAAATTACAGTGGGAGTACTTAAATAAACAAAATATGAGAGAAACCTGTGGACACAGTGGGCTGCTGAAGATATTAGGGCAGATAAAATGGAGTAGGAAGTTGAAAGGGAATAAATGCGGATGACTTTGGAGATAAGAAGGTCAAGAACGACATGTGAGGTTAAATAAATCACTTGAGCATTTAAATGACCCAAGAAGACAGCAATGCTTCTGTTCTTAAGGAGAGTCTGTAAAATATATGTTGAAATCTTTGAAAGATTAGAGAGAATTATCTGGAAGCCATCAAATGACAATAACAAGGAGGGATTAGGTGACATATATGAAGGTCTTAGCTATGTTTGGTTTTTAGTTTTATGAAACACTGGATGACAATGATCTGGATTTAACAATGAGGGGAGGAATAACATAATTCTCACCTTATGTCCTTGAAGTTTGAAAAAAGAAACAGGCACTTCTTAGAAATATCATACTCGATAAATTTTCACATGAAAGAGGGTGTTTCACTTAAGATAAGGACATTAAGAAAACATTCTTAGAAAAGTTTACAAATTGAAGGGATTTTACTAGTTATGAAACTGTGATTTTGGTTGATTTCTGCAGTGAAGCAGCAGATTAAGGGTGGGGTCTGAATCATTACAACAAAGAATTTAGGGGATGTTTTTGGAGAATTTATGATGTAGGGCTTACATGTTTTTTGCTGAAAACAGAGAGGGAAAACATGTATTAATTTAGTCTGCAAATCTGATTTCAGGAGAGTGGGCATTAAATGGTTGTTTTCTCTTTTGGCAAAAGTGATGGTAAACACAAGGGTCATGTATTTTTCCGGCTAGCATGCTCACTGTGAGAGGATCCAGAATTCAGACTCACATTCTGAGTAGGTTGGACTGTCAATGGTGAATGCAAACATTATCAGCAGCATTAATATCAATAATACAATACATACTATGTACCAAGGCAATGCTATCATAGCATATTATAAATAGTAAGCTTATCTAGACTTATTTAGATTGCTCAACAACTCTGGGACGCAGTGCCTACTATCATTACTACTATATGGAGGAGAAAACTGGAGAATGCAGGGATTAAGTCACTTCCTAGGATCCCAAAGCTAGTAAGTGGTGAAGCTGAGATTTGAAATCTGGCGGTAAATATTGATGAAAAGAAGTTAATAGAAAAAGTGAGGTTGTAGAGACAGGAGAAAGAAGGTAGATATACAGGAGCAAAGATGGCTAATCACAATCAATATCTCTCTTCTCTTTATTCTTTAAAATAATTCAAGTTTTATTCCAGATGATGATGTTACAATTAAAATATTTTCTTTCCCAACCTTCTTTGTATTAGACACTACAACATGACTGTTCTCCCCAAGAGTAGAGTGTAGAGTAGTAAGAAGTCAGCTTACTCATTTGAAATGAAGATCTCTTTTGCCCTCCTATCTGTTTCCTTCTTCTGACTTTCAATGCAGACATAATAGCTGGAGCTCCAAGAGCCACACTGGACCAAAGGTACCTTGAGGGATGGCACTGAAAAGTAGGATCCTAGATCCTCAGTAATACCCTGAAGATGCCAGATTGCCCTGCACTTCCTAACTTCAGAACTATTTTGTATGAGAAAAAAATATACTTTTTGTTTTAGCCATTATTTCAATACTTTTCTGTTAAATGCAGTAAATCATTATGTAAAGCCAAGAAGATAGGGTGTCCAGAAGCCAGTGAAAAATACTATTTTAAAGTGAGAAAATGCTGGTACTTTATTAGAGAGGAAGTAAGACAATGACTGAAATGTGCTTACTGGAAAAGCCCATTTATGCCTAGAGTTCCATTATTGGAACGCTAAGCTTGTGGGAATTATTTATCTCCTACTGCTCTAGGTCATCATCAAGGTCTAATTTTTCACACACACAAAAAAAATTTCAACCTCAGACATAAACAGGTTAAACAAAAGGAAGTCATCGATGACTTTAGCAAAAAACGTTTCAGAAGTATATAACTTAAGGTAAAGACAATAGTGATTGTAGAAGTAGTAGATAATAGCAAATAGTAGCAAATAGAAGATAAGAAAATAAAGACAATTTGAGTATATAATGTACTAGAAAATTGTCTCTGAAGGAGAGTATAGAGATGCGTTGGTAAATGGAGGAAATATAGGATCTAAAAGGTCTACGTTTTGGTTTGTTGATTTCATTTCATATTAAGAGAAAGAATAAACTAGGACATAGTTGACTTATTTTCCAAATTAAAATCCAGTGTATTTTCTTTCTGACATGGTAGAAATTATAAATACATATAATTTAAATATATATGGGGGGGCGAGGGGGAGAGAAACAGAGAGAGACAGAGACAAAGCAAGAGACATTTTTAAATGGTGCAAATTTCTATTACTTGTAATGCTATGGGTGAAATTTCCAAATAAAGTACAATTAATTTAAGAAGACCTTCAAATGAAATAAATAAAACATTTAAAGAGAGATAGATAAGGGCCACATATTATAGCACAGGATTAAGTTTGCACTTTCATAGCCTTAATTTGCAAACTCTTGCTAGTTACTGCTAATTATGTCAGAATATTTTCAATAAAATATGTTTATCCTTGTGATTCAGCTCACTTTAGTATGTCACTAGACTTCCAACTTCTAAATAAGAGTTATTCTATGAGAATATTTTAACAGTGAAATATCTGAAATTGAAACAGAATTTCATGCTGCATTTGAGAAGATTTCAAGAAGATTTCTATAGCAAATAGTTTAGCTGTCACTACATTTTCTAATAGATATTTCACCAGTCTGCTGAAATTTCATCCAAGAAAAATAGTATATGGAATAAATTTATCTCATGTTCTGTTTTCCCTCAAAATACTAGTTTAAAAAAAGCCTACAAATTTTTACCATGTGCTCCTTAGAACATCTTTATACCTAAGACACAGAAAAGTATGAAACGTTTGTTCAGAAGAGACAAGCAGCCTACACATTAAATTATTGGCAGAATTAAGTTAATATATTTGTATTTTAAACTCATGTAGAAAATAAATTATAGATTCTACATTGAGACCCTACTGGGTGCATTATCAGAATTATAATAAGCAATAACATGATTTCATATGCTTAAAGATTATGAATGAAATGTTTTAAAGTATGAAATAGTTTTGCAGGAAATAAAATCACTCTTTTTTTTACTGGTCTATCAATCTTCTAATAATGGATCTTCAATAAAGTTTTACAAGTCTTTCCCAAACTCTATATTATCACCCTTAAACATGGAGGGATGCATGTGAGGCATAACCTCTGTTATATCCTTGTTATGCTCATTTGTCTGTGTTATTAAGCTCGTTACAATGAAAATGGGCAAAGATAATGTATCTAGTGATGTCCAAAATTAGATATAATTTTAATTTTCCAATATCCAATATACATTCCCACTTCCAAACAATATTCCTCCCAAGATAATATTTAGTATAAAGAAATACATCTATGAAATTATGTCAATTGATTTTCAAAAGGCATTTTCATTTATACCCGAAAAATATTTCATGAAACATACTTCTTTTTATGGTTTGTTTACTTATTTTATTACACTTTAAGTTCTGGGATACATGTGCAGAACATGCAGGTTTGTTACACATGTATTCACGTGCCATGGTGGTTTTTTGCACCCATCAACCCATCATCTACATTAGGTATTTCTCCTAATGCTTTCCCTCCCATAGCCCCTGACCCCCCGACAGACCCTTCCTGTTCCCCTCCCTGTGTCCATGTGTTCTCATTGATCAGCTCCCACTTATGAGTGAGAACATGCGGTGTTTGTTTCTCTGTTCTTGTGTTAGTTTGCTGAGAATGATGGTTTCCAGCATCATCCATGTCCCCGGAAACATATTTCTTTTTTATTTACCTTGTTAAAATTATTGCCATCTTAAAACTATGCCCAATCATCACCAACATGTAAGAACTGAGGAAATATAAGAATGTAAGACTTCTATGTATGCATTTATTTATAGTTATTTCAGTAGATAATATGCACAACGTGGTTTCCAAAAATTGTAAGTGATACAAATGGGAATACCTGAAAAATCTGTTTCTTACATCTTAGTCCTTCATTTTCCCAGAGGCAACCACTCTTAGTAGTTTATTATTTATTATTGCAGAGACAATTTGTGAAAATATAAATGAATTAATATGGAAAGAGATAGAGAATCTTTTTAACAAATGCAAAAGGTTGCATATTTCTGTGAATGGTTAAACCGGCATCTTGCTGTATTTAATGAAACCAAATTTACTCCAAAACCCATCATTCCCCACTATTCCTCTGACCCCAGCCAAAGCAGTACCCATAACCACTTTAGGTCACTTTACATTGTTTTGTCTTCTCTACAGTAGTTCACTGTATTTTAGATTATCTTTTACAATAATTATTTTGCTTACATTTTTGTTGCCTGTCTTTTACTATTAGAATGTAAGTGACTTAAGGTAAGGGCCTCTATCTCATTCACTGTTGAAATCCCTGGTGTCTATAACATGACCTAATAGACACTAAGGACTGATATTTTTCTGTTTTGTTTCTTTGGCTCAACAATATATCTCAAATATCATTCAATCTCATAGAAAATTATTTTACTTGACTATGTAGCATTTCATTGTAGGAATACACTACAGTTTATTTTATTAGCTACCTAATAATAGACATCTATCTTGTTTCTATTATTTTGCTAAGGCAAATAATGCTGCAATAAATACATTGGCATATATATAGTTCACATGTAAAAGTACAACTGTTGGATAAATTCCTAGAGTAGAACTGCTGAATCAAATTATACGTATTTTTTATGTTGATATAGTTTGCCAAATTACTCTCTCAAGAGATTGTTCCAATTTAAATTCTCTACACAATTTATGACAATGAATGTTTCTCATTCTCCAAGATTCTCATCAATGCAATGTGAGTAAATGGTGTTGTTTTCATTGCTATTTTTATTACTATGATTGAATTTGAGCAAATTTTACACATTTAAAATCAATGTAACGTTTTGTTGTTGAATAGTTCTTTGCACATAATTTTATCAGGAGTTTATTGATTTATGATCACTCATTAGGTAAATAAAATATCCCACGTTCTCTTTTGATTACATTTTAGTCTTTTTCTATACACCCACAATTCTAATGTTTGCACATCAGATCTAGCACATTTCTCTTTTAAGACTGTTTTTCACTTTTATGTTTACAGAAGTTATCCCATTTCAAGATCATAAAAAGTATCCATACTTTCTATTATTTATTTTATGGTTTCATGTTTTATACAATAATTGTGAGTCATCTGAAATTTATTTACCTGCAAGAAATAAAATTATAATACAAGTTTTTTTTTTCCATATGGCTAGCCAGTAATCCCAGTTCTATTCATTAAATAATACTTCTCTTCCAATCAATGTGGAACTTCATCTCCATTATGAACTAAACAATTTAGTTTCAATATCTGGATTCTCTATTTTGTTCTGTTTACATGTTGTCTATGTCTTTGGTTAGCACAGGCATAAAATATTTTTTAATTTCTCATGGAGTTGGTCACCTCTCATTACATTGTTTTACAGCTTTTCCAACTATATTTGCAATTTTGTGCTTAAAAAGTAATTTGGCTAGATCCAAGAAAATCTTAATATTTTATTTGCATATATTTAGATGTAGATTAATGTAGATATAATTAAAATTGTAATTCTTAAAAAGCACATTGTGCAATGCAAGAACAAAGTATACTATCCCATAAAACTTTTCCCCTTAACATTATTTGAAAATTTTATTTTACACTTTTCTTCCATTACTTTCTTTTGCCATTGTGAGTCCATTTATTGCATTATACTTTTGAATTGCTTCTCATTTGTACATAGGAAGGTCACCAATTTGTATATATTCATTTACATTTTATTGTTTAACAGTTTTTTAGTGATCCATATAATTCCGTTTACTTTTTTATCTCAGTCTTTTAAAATATGTAAAGAAGTAGGAAGTCATGACTGCCAGAACAATTTAAAGATGACATTAAGAAAGCTGGTTCTGTCTGTCTTCATGCTCTGTCATTCCTAATGTAGGATTTTATCCTTGTAATCTCAAATATGACAGCTGTACCTCCACACAATCATGTTACTCATTCAGGGAGAAATAATAGGAATGTCCCCAGGACTTTCTGCTTACAAGGTATATGTGAGCTGAGAAGCTCTCGCCCAAAACTAACATTATCATCTCAATGACTAGAAAGGTCACAGTGTAGCTCTAAAGGAGGCTGAGAAATTAAGTATTTTCTCAATATAATCTGTAGTTAAAAAAAAAAAAAAGCTAACGGGAAAGGTTTGGTTTCTAGTGACTGTTCAATGATCCAGCCTATGATCACTCTGACTCTGTTCTCTCTGGTTCCTTGTTTCACTAAGGCTGGATTTATTCTCTTATCTCATACACGCGTTATTATTTCCCATTACCCTGTTTCAGCCATGTAGGCCTATTTCTAGATGAAGAGTTCAGTAGGTCTGTGGCTTCAGATCTCTTAATCACTTTTCTTTTCTATTTCTGATCCATGAGGACATTTTTTATATTTTAGAAGCCCAGTGTTATGATTTACAATTTCACTTGTCATATTTTACCTATCACTCTAATGGCCTTAGAGTAATGAGAGGGATGACCACAACCTATTCTTACAATAACGTCTTGACTGCTAGCATACATCACTGAAATTTTTTATTGTGAGATAATTTAGATATACATAATAGTTTTAAAATAATATAACAATTATCAGCTATCCTTTAATACCATGCAAAATCTTAATCAAACATCAATTGAGAAATTAACTTTGAAGCAATATCATTAAACAACATTTGTTTAGATCCACCTTTTTTCACTATGTTCTTTTCTGTCCCAGGATGCAATTCAAGGTCCCACACTGCATTGTCCTGTCTCTTTAGTATCCTCCAAACAGTACCTTAGTCTTTTCCCTTGTCTTTCACAAGGACACTTGTCAGTTACTTGGTAGACTGTCTCTCAAATTGTGCTTGTCTGATGTTTTCACATTTTAGGTTGAAGCAATGTGTAGTTGGGAAGAATACCACAGAGGTGATATGTTCTCCTCTGTGCATCCTTTCAGGACACACGATGTCCATAAGGATTGCTGGTAATGTTAGCCTTAATCACATGGCATCTTAATCACAGTGCTGCCTGCCAGGATTCTCCACTGTAAAGTTAGCTTTCCCCTTAGTAATTACGGAATATTTGGGAAAAGTCTGTGTAAATAGCATGTTTCTGTTTAAACTTTCACCGCCTAATTTTAGTGTCTATCAGTGGATCTTGCCTGCAACAATTATTACTATGGTGATTTTATTTATTTTGCTTTTTTCATCTAAATTTATTAATTGAAATTCTTCTGTAAGGAAGAGTTGCCTCTACTCCCCTGTTACTCTGTTATTTATTTACGTATATGTAGACTTACTCTACTTTTCAAATTTTGAGTTATAATCTAATATCATAGTTATTTTTTCTGTTGCTCCAGATGTTTCAGTTTGGGTCATTGGGACCTCTTCCATATGGGTTCCTGGACTCTTTCTTTTTTCTTCTTTGTTTTATTTTTTTTAATTAATTAATTTATTTATTTATTTATTTTGAGCCGGAGTCTCGCTCTGTCGCCCAGGCTGGAGTGAGTGGCGCGATCTCGGCTCACTGCAAGCTCCGCCTCCCGGGTTCCCGCCATTCTCCTGCCTCAGCCTCCCGAGTAGCTGGGACTACAGGCGCCCCACCACGCCCGGCTAATTTTTTGTATTTTAGTAGAGACGGAGTTTCACCTTGTTAGCCAGGACAGTCTCGATCTCCTGACCTTGTGATCCGCCCGCCTCGGCCTCCCAAAGTGCTGGGATTACAGGCGTGAGCCACCCCACCTGGCCTCTTTTTTCTTCTTTTAAGCACTTCTTTGTTTCCTGGAATTACAAAATTCTCCAGTGTCAACTGAAAATGCTGCATTTTCATCCAGTTTCATTTAATATTTCCCTATTGCAGCTCTGAATTAGCTAGGTCTGCAAGAGCCTTACATATTTTCATTGGAGAAAAGTATTTAGATACCATGCTCTGGGTACGGGCTTTGCTAATTGCTACTTGGGTGTCACTGCTTCTATACCTTCTTAGTAGGCATATGTCTGTAGACCAACCCTGAGCATACACATTCATGCACACGTACACACATCTGTAGCTATCTCTGTATCTATCTGTATTTATAATTATTTTAAAGTGCATATTGATTTCTCTGACTCCCATCCAGCACCATAGACTTTATTCTAGACTCTTTGTAATTTCTCAGATCGTGAAAATCTGGCTCTCATTATCTACTTGTTTAATTCCAGTGTTCAATTAAGGTGACTTCAGAATTACTAACATTTATCCCAGAGAAAACAAATGTATCAACTAGAGTTCCTTATTTATGTAGTGTCAACTAGTCCTACAATATCCACTGAAAGAAATTTCAAAGTTGCTTCCATCAACTCCCTTTTCCCTCATCCCCTTTAGTGTTATTAGGTCATGTATTTGTAACATAGATTCGTTTGTCACAATCAATATTCAATCCATCTTCCACTCTCATATCCTGGTTACATTCTTTAAAATTCATTCTTTATGATGTGCAGTTCCATGAAGTTTGACAAATGCATACAACTGTCTATCCAAAACCACGATTTAACGCAGAACCATTTCAATACCCCAAAATTCGCTCCTACGATCCCTTTGTGGTAAACCACTGCCGTGGCCCCGAGATCTCGGCACCCTATTGTCTGTTTGTCATCTCTATATGCTTGCATTTTCTTTGTGTCAGATAAATAAAATTATGGTTTATAAGGTCTATGGTGTCTGTGAAAGTGCATTAAGATCCATGTTGCTGTGTGAATCAGTAGTTTTCCCTTGTTATTGCTGAGTGGTATTCCACCATGGAGTTGAACCACAGTGTATTTACCCATACATCTATTGAATGGTGCCAGAGTTGTTCCCAATTTTGGAGAACATGAAAATGTTATTATAAATATTCAAATACAGATGAAAGTGTGAACATATTTTCAGATAGCTAGGAGTAGGATTGCTAGATATGGGGTAGATGTATATTTAAATATTTATTACCTTTACCTCCAGCATTGTGTGAGAGTTCTGTGGGCTCCACCTCCTAGACAGATATCAGTATTGCCAGTTTGCGGGTTTGTTTTGTTGTTTTAGTTTTAGCAGCGTATACTGAAAACATTGAGTTTGAACTTTGATCCACTACTCACTGGCTTTAAAACCTTGGGCAAGTTATGTAACTTCTCTGCTTCAGTCCCCTAAATTGTCAAAAGTGGTTAATAATACCACCTACCTCAAAGACTTTTGATAACTAAATGAGATAAGGAGCATAAACTCCTTAATGCTGTCTGATACATATATCTCAAAATATTAGTTTCTAATTCTTAACCCTCTTTCTCCTATCATCTTTGAATTTGCTCCTTAAGTCATCAAATTTATTGAACATGTATTTTAGAACAAAACAACATTTCCAGATAAATTTAATAATTTATACCTGGACTCATAAGTTTTAAACTGTTTATTTGAAATTGTTGATTTCTTCTTTTAACTTTAATAATTTTGATAGCATTTCTGTGTCTCTCTGAAATATCTTCTTTTTTGCCCTTGATTCAAATTCTAAATTTCATCCAACTGTAGTGTAAATTCCACCTTTCCTATTGCTGACATATTTAAAGCCATTTCAAGCCAAAGACTGTGACTTTCTCTAACTTTCTATGTATTCTCAAAATTAATGAAAATACTTTCAGAATTATATTGAGAACTTTTCACAATAGACATGTTTAGTTCTAATTACTTGATGTCATCTCTTGTGATCAATGTAGGTATTTTGAAAAGTAATCAAAGTAATTCAAATGCATTACCTCTCAACTAGCTCACAAACCTGATTTAGGACATAAATACCTTAATAAATATATCATTCTAATTTTTTAGGTATCTAAACATAAGGTGCAATGACCTTTCTTATTCTCAAAACTATTTTTTGCTAGCCTTAACAATTCCAAGAGATGTATTTCCAAGCTGCTTTTCCAAATTCCCAGGTGAGCTGAAAATTATTTTATGACTCCATTTGAGTTTGAAATGTTTGAATATATGTCCCTTAGTGTTTTCTGGTGGACTCTAATTGATCCAATACTGAGAAAATTAAGGAAAAGAAAATGTTTAGCACACTCTTNAATGAGAGGGATGACCACAACCTATTCTTACAATAACGTCTTGACTGCTAGCATACATCACTGAAATTTTTTATTGTGAGATAATTTAGATATACATAATAGTTTTAAAAATAATATAACAATTATCAGCTATCCTTTAATACCATGCAAAATCTTAATCAAACATCAATTGAGAAATTAACTTTGAAGCAATATCATTAAACAACATTTGTTTAGATCCACCTTTTTTCACTATGTTCTTTTTCTGTCCCAGGATGCAATTCAAGGTCCCACACTGCATTGTCCTGTCTCTTTAGTATCCTCCAAACAGTACCTTAGTCTTTTCCCTTGTCTTTCACAAGGACACTTGTCAGTTACTTGGTAGACTGTCTCTCAAATTGTGCTTGTCTGATGTTTTCACATTTTTAGGTTGAAGCAATGTGTAGTTGGGAAGAATACCACAGAGGTGATATGTTCTCCTCTGTGCATCCTTTCAGGACACACGATGTCCATAAGGATTGCTGGTAATGTTAGCCTTAATCACATGGCATCTTAATCACAGTGCTGCCTGCCAGGATTCTCCACTGTAAAGTTAGCTTTCCCCTTAGTAATTACGGAATATTTGGGAAAAGTCTGTGTAAATAGCATGTTTCTGTTTAAACTTTCACCGCCTAATTTTAGTGTCTATCAGTGGATCTTGCCTGCAACAATTATTACTATGGTGATTTTTATTTATTTTGCTTTTTTCATCTAAATTTATTAATTGAAATTCTTCTGTAAGGAAGAGTTGCCTCTACTCCCCTGTTACTCTGTTATTTATTTACGTATATGTAGACTTACTCTACTTTTCAAATTTTGAGTTATAATCTAATATCATAGTTATTTTTTCTGTTGCTCCAGATGTTTCAGTTTGGGTCATTGGGACCTCTTCCATATGGGTTCCTGGACTCTTTCTTTTTTCTTCTTTGTTTTATTTTTTTTAATTAATTAATTTATTTATTTATTTATTTTGAGCCGGAGTCTCGCTCTGTCGCCCAGGCTGGAGTGAGTGGCGCGATCTCGGCTCACTGCAAGCTCCGCCTCCCGGGTTCCCGCCATTCTCCTGCCTCAGCCTCCCGAGTAGCTGGGACTACAGGCGCCCCCACCACGCCCGGCTAATTTTTTGTATTTTTAGTAGAGACGGAGTTTCACCTTGTTAGCCAGGACAGTCTCGATCTCCTGACCTTGTGATCCGCCCGCCTCGGCCTCCCAAAGTGCTGGGATTACAGGCGTGAGCCACCCCACCTGGCCTCTTTTTTCTTCTTTTTAAGCACTTCTTTGTTTCCTGGAATTACAAAATTCTCCAGTGTCAACTGAAAATGCTGCATTTTCATCCAGTTTCATTTAATATTTCCCTATTGCAGCTCTGAATTAGCTAGGTCTGCAAGAGCCTTACATATTTTCATTGGAGAAAAGTATTTAGATACCATGCTCTGGGTACGGGCTTTGCTAATTGCTACTTGGGTGTCACTGCTTCTATACCTTCTTAGTAGGCATATGTCTGTAGACCAACCCTGAGCATACACATTCATGCACACGTACACACATCTGTAGCTATCTCTGTATCTATCTGTATTTATAATTATTTTAAAGTGCATATTGATTTCTCTGACTCCCATCCAGCACCATAGACTTTATTCTAGACTCTTTGTAATTTCTCAGATCGTGAAAAATCTGGCTCTCATTATCTACTTGTTTAATTCCAGTGTTCAATTAAGGTGACTTCAGAATTACTAACATTTATCCCAGAGAAAAACAAATGTATCAACTAGAGTTCCTTATTTATGTAGTGTCAACTAGTCCTACAATATCCACTGAAAGAAATTTCAAAGTTGCTTCCATCAACTCCCTTTTCCCTCATCCCCTTTAGTGTTATTAGGTCATGTATTTGTAACATAGATTCGTTTGTCACAATCAATATTCAATCCATCTTCCACTCTCATATCCTGGTTACATTCTTTAAAAATTCATTCTTTATGATGTGCAGTTCCATGAAGTTTGACAAATGCATACAACTGTCTATCCAAAACCACGATTTAACGCAGAACCATTTCAATACCCCCAAAATTCGCTCCTACGATCCCTTTGTGGTAAACCACTGCCGTGGCCCCGAGATCTCGGCACCCTATTGTCTGTTTGTCATCTCTATATGCTTGCATTTTCTTTGTGTCAGATAAATAAAATTATGGTTTATAAGGTCTATGGTGTCTGTGAAAGTGCATTAAGATCCATGTTGCTGTGTGAATCAGTAGTTTTTCCCTTGTTATTGCTGAGTGGTATTCCACCATGGAGTTGAACCACAGTGTATTTACCCATACATCTATTGAATGGTGCCAGAGTTGTTCCCAATTTTTGGAGAACATGAAAAATGTTATTATAAATATTCAAATACAGATGAAAGTGTGAACATATTTTCAGATAGCTAGGAGTAGGATTGCTAGATATGGGGTAGATGTATATTTAAATATTTATTACCTTTACCTCCAGCATTGTGTGAGAGTTCTGTGGGCTCCACCTCCTAGACAGATATCAGTATTGCCAGTTTGCGGGTTTGTTTTGTTGTTTTTAGTTTTAGCAGCGTATACTGAAAAACATTGAGTTTGAACTTTGATCCACTACTCACTGGCTTTAAAACCTTGGGCAAGTTATGTAACTTCTCTGCTTCAGTCCCCTAAATTGTCAAAAGTGGTTAATAATACCACCTACCTCAAAGACTTTTGATAACTAAATGAGATAAGGAGCATAAACTCCTTAATGCTGTCTGATACATATATCTCAAAAATATTAGTTTCTAATTCTTAACCCTCTTTCTCCTATCATCTTTGAATTTGCTCCTTAAGTCATCAAATTTATTGAACATGTATTTTAGAACAAAACAACATTTCCAGATAAATTTAATAATTTATACCTGGACTCATAAGTTTTAAACTGTTTATTTGAAATTGTTGATTTCTTCTTTTTAACTTTAATAATTTTGATAGCATTTCTGTGTCTCTCTGAAATATCTTCTTTTTTGCCCTTGATTCAAATTCTAAATTTCATCCAACTGTAGTGTAAATTCCACCTTTCCTATTGCTGACATATTTAAAGCCATTTCAAGCCAAAGACTGTGACTTTCTCTAACTTTCTATGTATTCTCAAAATTAATGAAAATACTTTCAGAATTATATTGAGAACTTTTTCACAATAGACATGTTTAGTTCTAATTACTTGATGTCATCTCTTGTGATCAATGTAGGTATTTTGAAAAAGTAATCAAAGTAATTCAAATGCATTACCTCTCAACTAGCTCACAAACCTGATTTAGGACATAAATACCTTAATAAATATATCATTCTAATTTTTTAGGTATCTAAACATAAGGTGCAATGACCTTTCTTATTCTCAAAACTATTTTTTGCTAGCCTTAACAATTCCAAGAGATGTATTTCCAAGCTGCTTTTCCAAATTCCCAGGTGAGCTGAAAATTATTTTATGACTCCATTTGAGTTTGAAATGTTTGAATATATGTCCCTTAGTGTTTTCTGGTGGACTCTAATTGATCCAATACTGAGAAAATTAAGGAAAAGAAAATGTTTAGCATACTCTTTATTGCACAGAGGAATAAGATGATTTAAATTCTCTCATTTTTTGAAGATATATTTAAAAACAAATGAGAGATGGGTTCCTTCTATTGAATAGCTTTTCTAAGAAACCTGAGTCACTTAATTTGTTCAACAGAAGTGCTTCTAAACTGTCAGTAATAATAATAATAATAATTGAGCCAAATTTTAAAATGTCAATATTACCATTCACAATCACAAAAGAATTATAATGCTGAAAATAATCTTTAAAAGAACCTGTGCGTTTTGATTTTTAAATAAAATTGCAACTCTGCCAGTTCTTCACAGTTTAATCCAGGAGCAGAGTTGCTCTCAGCTGAGACTAGGAAGACGTTAGAAGGAGCAAAGTTAAGAGATTGGGCAGTGATATAAGAAGAGAGATAGGAAGTTTGGTTTGTAACCTATTGAGTTTGAGATGACAAATGTCATTGGTAGGTAATAAGCAAAAAGTTTGGAGTTATAACATCTGGACTAGACATTCAAGTTCAGAAATCATCAGTAAGCAGCATTGAAAGCCACGCTGTGGAAACTGAATTTAACTAGAATTGTGGTTTTGCCAGAGAATTTCAACAGAAGGAGAATGTGGCAAGAAACCTGAGGGTGTATGCAATATAATTTTTACAATGGACAAATTTAAGCAACTATAAGAAGCATCTAGGAGGCAAAGGACACTTAAATATTTGTAAAGTGAATGAATTGTCGTCCATGGTTGTGTCAACATATAGTCAGAATAAGAGAACTAAAGGAAATGTGTGAGATGCTTTGAATTGTGATTTTAGAGTATTTGATAGTGAGAAGGTCTGGATTGTATTCATGGTTTTAAAATGAAAAGGGGCAAGTAGGACAAAGAAATTATAAAAATGGATATTAAAAGGATCTTAGTTTTAATACGAGTAGTATTGAAGAGCATGAAAGTAAGCCTGGATCCAAATGAGACTGTCATGAAGTTCAAAAAATGACATAAATAAACAAATAAACAGGATAGTTGGTGACACAATACGGCCTGATAACATGACACATAAACCTAAGGAAAGAAGTAAGGGATTAGAGAGGGAGAAACAGCCATGAGAATCAAGGAGTAAACTTCCCCTTATGAAAAAAAGACTGGTATGTATCACTTTGAAGGAAAAACTTGATGGTTGCAGTTTCCTCAAAAAAATCATAGCTATCAACCAATTAGCTTATTGAGAAGGGAATGATTAGAAAAGAGCTGAGCATGTCGTATAGGAAATTTTGCTAAAGGCTGGTTATGCTATAAAGCTTAAAGGAAGAATTTCGGTATTGGGGTAGGAGTTAAGATATAGGGCTAAAAATAGATGAGAGTGCTGGCCAGTGGTGATGATTAAAGTCAAGAACTTTTCTCCACTGCTAACTGAAAGAGCAAATGAGATTAATACTACATATCAAGGCAGATAGACACAAATGACAGGACCTTTATGTGTATAGCATGATCCCACATTTAAAAATAAAAATAAAAAACGAGTACATGTTTGAATTTGCAAAGGCAAAATGTGGAAAGATAATAAAACCTAAATATTACTTCCTAGGAGGGAAATAATTTTGTATTTCTATAAGATACATTAAGTTATTGTCAGAATTCTTTTAAAAGTGCACTATTTCTACCAGCGAAATTAATAAAAATATAATATAAGCAGAAAACATTGAAGTGTTTTATATAATGCCAATTATGTTTTTTAAAATGCTGGGAATGGAATGAAAGCTGTGACCAATTCGAAATGATATGCGAAGTTATTAACAGTAAGTAGTTCTCGCACAGGAATGACATCACCAGACAGCTACGAAACTTTCCAACTGTTGAATTTTTCATGACAATCATTTTGACGAGGGAAAAAAGAGAGACTAAGGTGGACGGGAGTGGAAGAGAGAGAAGCAGGGACATAAAGAGAGAGAAAATGTTTTTCTGCTTACACATCCCATACAATTTCTACTAGGAAGAGAGCTAACACGGTGGGTATGTTTCATTTAAGCATATATTTTAGTTACCATATTTTTAACTGCCATGTACCAGGTATATTTCTCTCAGGCCTGGAGAAACGATAGTTTTCAAGACAGTCAACATCCCTGCCTTCTGGGAACTTACATTCTAGAGATCAGTACTTCCCATAGAAATGTAAGTAAGCCACATTTGTAGTTTAAAATTTTCTAGAAGCCATACTAAAAGAGTAAAATTTTAAAAAGTTGGTAAAATTACCATTAGTGGCATAGTTTATTTAACCCCATATATCCAATCACGATCCATTATCATTTCAGTATGTAATTATGTACCCAAAATATTGATTGCACACTGTCTGTAGCATAATGCACGATTCATCTAAAGCTAAAGGAAAGTATTTGAAAGTTTTCTAATTTTTTATAAGTTGATTTGTTATTTTGATTAAAAGTTTTTTATTTAGAGTCATTGGTGACTTTATTGAAGATTATTTCACTTTAAAATATGTAGTTTTAGTGTTTCCTCATAATTCTGTAACAAATTTTCTGTAATTAAAATAACTTTTACTATCTCTCCATATAAAACTGGTTTTCTTTATTGTGCTAGAATCCAAGCCATCTTAGAGTCGGCCAATATTATAAATTCAAATTTTGCTAAAAAAATATGTAAATGTCTGTTAGATATTCCATTTTGATTTCAGGTAACTAATATGCTGACTCTTTTTTATTTTTTTGATAGAAATCAAAATCACTATATAGCTGCTGAAAATGTTTCCAAATATTGTCTACTCTATTATACTTAACTTTTAACACAATGCCCAAATAAGTTTTCTGTGTTTCTCTGATGCAGCACATTGCAATTTCCTTTTATCATAAATTTTTGACAAATCTTCCACTTTTTTGTATCTTGAATCATATTGTAAGCTTTTGCATCTTCATTTCGTTCTGCACAGCAGTGTAGTTTTGTCTTAAATTTTAAAATGTGTTCATACTTACTTGTAAGCTAAAAATGTCAATTATATTACAATCAGAACTCTTATGTATTTTATCTTAATTTTCAATCACAAGTTATATAAGTGTTACTATAACTGATGTTTTCTGCATAAAATAGTCAAATAATTAAAATCTTACATCAGTGTGCAAAGAAAAAACATTTAAAATGTATGAATCCATTGATATCAACTGGATCCCTGATTTGCTTGTGCCTACTACTGGAAATGCACACTACAATAAAACAATAATATCTTAAAGTGATGCAATATTTAAGGGAAATGTAATCCTATCAAAACAATAATGGTGTTTATCCGAAAAATGTTTACACTGCTTCAGTTTTTAATTTTAAAATGTGGCACTAACCACATTTCAAATATTCAATAGCCACATTTGACTAATGGTCATTGTATTGGAAAGTGCAGTTCTAGCCATTAAAAAAATATTTCACCTACATGTAGACTATATAGTATTAGACTAAGCCCTTTTCTGGAAATCAATTTCTTCTTTGGTAAAACTAGAATTATGAAATACTTCCAACTTCATAGAATATTATGCAACTGTAGGGAAGATGGCACATTGGAGATGATAATTGGAAAAATATTTTTTTTTCCTTTTATTTATTTATTTATTTTTTTATTATACTTTAAGTTCTAGGGTACATGTGCATAACGTGCCAGGTTGTTACATATGTATACTTGTGCCATGTTGTGTGCTGCACCCATCACTCGTCGCACCATCAATTCATCATTTATATCATGTATGACTCCCAATGCAATCCCTCCCCCCCTCCACCCCTCCCCATGATAGGCCCCAGTGTGTGGATGTTCCCCTTCCCGAGTCCAAGTGAATCTCTTGTTACAGTTCCCACCTATGAGGAGAACATGCAGTGGTTTGGTTTTCTCGTTCTTGTGGATAGTTTGCTAAAGAATGATGGTTTCCAGCGCATCCTGTCCCTACAAAGGATGCAAGACCTCATCCTTTTTTATGCTGCAATAGTATTCCATGGTGTATATGCACATTTTTTAATCAGTCTGTCATGATGGACATTTGGGCTGATTCCAAGTCCTTTGCTATTGTGAATAGTGCCGCATAAACATACAGTGGCATGTGTCTTTGTAGTAGAATAATTTATATCCTTTGGGTATATACCACAGTAGTGGGATGGCTGGTCATATGGTACATCTAGTCTAGATCCTTGAGGAATTGCCATACTGTTTTCCATAATGGTTGAACTAGTCTACAATCCCACACAGTGTAAAAGTTTGTCCTATTTCTCACATCCTCCCAACACCTGTTTTTCCTGACTTTTTATGATTGTCATTCTAACTGGTGTGAGATGGTATCTCATTGTGGTTTTGATTTGCATTTCTTCTGTGGTGAGTGATGATGAGCATTTTTTCATGTGTTCTGTTTGCTGATGATATGAATGTCTTCTTTTGAGAAATGTCTGTTCATAACTCTCTAAACAATTTCATAAAATTCTTTCAATAATTTTCATATCTAAGACAGTGATATGATCAATTCAGAATTATAGATTTATAGTAAATGTATCAAGGTATTTTATATGGGATAGAATTTGAAAGTGCAAAATATAATCTCCAGTGAAGTGAAGACTTTTCTCCCCCCCTCCTCAAACAAATGGTTTTTGTATTTTATTATTGAAAATAAAGAAACAATAAATGAAATATTTCCTCTAATAGACAATTCAGTGAAATTGCGAACTGTGAAGAGATGAGGGCTAATTTAGAGTTTAGTTATGAACAAGAATACCAAGTACATATACTATGATGACACTTCATGTTACAGATTTCAATAGCTTTCTTTTTATCATAAATGATATGATATGGTTTCAATCTTTTAAAAATTAAATCATCTTCAATTTATTATGTATCTCTGACATGTTACACCTTTTTGATAAGAAGTGTGTGGTTATACTACAGTTCATATTCTGAACTACTGAAATTAACACTTCTTTAGTGAACGAGTCTGACGCTCCAGTGTTACTTTTTCAAACACTTCTTACTTGGTAGTGTAAGCCGGGCACAAATCCCAGAACGTGATTCTAACACATCATTTTCCTCACTGTAGGAATTAATACAAGCTTTAGGAAAGCCGTTTTCTCTAAGTAACAGAAATTGCTCTTAGCCCAACTCCTTATACTTCCTACCTGGAACCAAATACTCATTTAAATATTTATTGGCAAGGCATTTGATGAGGGTAAGACACTGCAATGTGAAGTAAGAAGGGAAAGAAGATATGCTACAGTTTCTTAGCTTTTAGGGCCCTTACAATCTCATAGGTGACATGGAAATTAATAAATCAAAAGGATTTATTTGTAAATATAATTAAGGATCCCCAGGCCAGATGCAAAGAAATGCAAAGCAAGAAGAATCTCTGGCCTAGAGTGATAGACAAGAACGTTGCTCTACTGTTAATAGAGTGGAGCTCAAGTAATGGATAACATATTAAAGTAGTTGGATATGGAAGTTGGGTCTTCTAAATTGGGCTAAGCAACATGAACAAGATCTGAGAGGAAAAAAAAAAAAAAAAAAAAAGGTAATATTTGAGAAATTGCAAGAGGCAACAATTAAATGGAGTTTGAGGTACACTATGGATGGAGTACACTGATAGAGTAGTTGTGAGTGAAAGAGAGTTTGATATAGACAAGATTGTGGGGTACCCTGTGTGGCAGGCTGAGCAGTCTGGACTTTGCTCAATTAACCACAGGCAGCCTTGACCTGGATAGTGATGGTCAAAGTGGAATATAAAGATTTACAGGTAGAAGAGGGACTGCCAAAGAATCTTGTAATTAGTGCTTATAATTAGTATGCTCTCAGATCATTATTATTCTAAATCATCAAAAAATGGTTAAATTATGTTACCAAACTGTAGTTGTTAAAGCCCCATGGATCAATAAATATTTGAAAATTTAACAAAATATTAATAAAGTAAGGAATGATGCTATTTATTTCAGAAATACTATGTACCAAATGCTCACCATCTATTATCTCTCCTTGTTGAGGAAACGGATTTTCACAGTAATCAAATAATTTTCCAACGCTGCGCAGTTAGTGACAGAATCAGAGTTTGAGTGTATCTGAGCCTAGGAGTGCAAAGCGCGTAATTGCTGCCCCTTAATGTTAAAGTGAACGTTCATGTTTTCAACCTGGAAGAGGTACGAATATGCAGACCTGAGAGATAATATAACCGCTATGGAGTGAATGTTTGTGTCCCTCCAAAATGCGTATGTCAAAGCCTATTCTCCAATGTGATAGTTCGGAGGTGGAGTTTCGGGGGTTGATTAAGTCATGAATGGATTAGTACCCTTATAAGCAGATAAAGAGAGAAGAGCCATGTGAGGACACAGTGAGAATGTTCCTCTAGAACTAAGTGGATCCTGACCAGACACTGAATCTGCCAGCACTTTGATATTGGACTTGGTCTCCTGAATTGTGAGAAATAAATTTCTGTTGTCTATAAGCCACTGCTTTATGGTATCTTCTTATAGCAGCCCGAATGACTAAGACAATAATCAAATCCATTTCTTTTTTATGAAAGATGTTAAGGGACAGAGAATTTAAATGATTTTCAGAGATTACAGAGTTTTCTTGGGAAGTGACTTGCATAAAATGAACAATGTATTTTATGTAACTGAAAGAATCGAGAAATGAGCCTAATTCCATTTTCATTCTTTTTTTATCTTATGCACCTCATATAGTTCATTACTGTAAATAATCCTTATCTTATGCACCTCATATAGTTCATTAATGTAAGTAATCCATAATGTGAGTGGTGGTTAAGATCATGTAAATGGGCCGGGCGCCGTGGCTCACGCCTGTAATCCCAGCACTTTGGGAGGCCGAGGCTGGCGGATCACGAGGTCAGGAGATCGAGACTATCCTGGCTAATGCGGTGAAATCCTGTCTCTACTGAAATTACGAAAAATTAGCCGGGCGCGGTGGCAGCGCCTGTGGTCCCAGCTACTTGGGAGGCTGAGGCATGAGAATGACGTGAATCCGGAAGGCGGAGCTCGCAGTGAGCCGAGATCGCCCCTGCACTCCAGCCTGGGCGACAGAGCGAGACTCCGTCTCAAAACAAAAAACAAAAAACATGTAAATAGGTCTTATTATATTAACACGTGATCAATTAACATGACATAATAGTAACTAGGCAGAGTTATTACAAGGATTTGGAATGATGTAAACAAAAGCAGGAAGAAAAGAACTTACATACTATGTGATCAAGTGGGGAATAGTTAGATTTAGCTATCGTTTTGAATTTAAGGACATTTAGCGAAAGAGCATGAAACAATCCTAGAAAATGTAAACTTAAACTCTTTTTCCTTACAGCTACATAAACTGAAAGTTTCAAAAGGCTAAGTTACTGCCAAGGACCCTCTAACTTGTAAGTGTGAAAAGCAGGTTCAGTGTCTTATACAGGAAATTCATCAATTCTCGCATTCTATGGGGCGGGGGTGGGGTGGTGGCAGAGAGGGCCTGAAGTTGTTGGGGAGGGACTGGAAAACTAAATGCAGTTTGACGTTGAACTATAATAAAAGACGAATTTGCGAATTTTCCTAAAGAAAGGGAAAAGCCAATAAAAGAGGTTTAAACTGAGCGTTTTTTTCTGAAGCATCTATTTGACAAACAATTTATATAGATTACTCCAGATCAGAAGGAAAATGAGGAAGAAGTAGAGGAGAAGCAGAATGAGAACAAAAGAAAAAAGAGACAAATATCACTTCATTACAATAAATCTCAACAACTTGAAAAATAGTTTTGAATGAAGAAAGTCAATCCAGTTGGCAGAGAAGCAAAATTTTAGTGTAGAGCCTGAAGAGGAAAGAGAGGGAGACCAAGAACCTAGTCCACTAGCCGGTCCCAAACTCTGTTCCACTCTCATGAAGCCTACACGCTTGTTCTTTGCTAATCCTCCAGGCACCCAACTGTCAATCATTTCCCTTAGTGATTCCTTTTCTTCATGTATATTAAACTAAAAATTGGTAAAATGATATAAAAGTTAATCAAATGAATTAATAATCATTTGTACATCTAAAAGTTGTAAATTCAACAGATTCGGAAAACTAAACTAAAAGTATATAAATATCACACTAAGATTTATATACTGATACAAGGTTTCTTTGACTGTATTAATGTTTTTAACTACATAATTATTTGGTTAGGGGATATCCTGTGCATGGTATAATATTTAGCCACATCCCTGGCCTTCACCTAGTCATGACCTAGAATGTGGAGAACATCTATCTAGTTATAACAATCAAAAATATCTCCAGACACTACTAGATAATGCTGAAAGCAAAATCAACCCTGGTTAAGAACCACTCTTAATTACATATTGAAATGGAAAACTGTTTGATATATGGTGTAAAGTAAAATTTATTACTAAAATTGATTTTACCTTTTTTAACTTTTTAATGTAGCTACAAGAAATTTTTTAATTACATAAATTTGTATTGGGAAGCACTGTGGCAACCATAATTCCTCTCTGTTTTATACTCCAAAGCAGTGTTCCTCAAACTCTGAATGTGCATAAAACTTACCTAAAGATCTTATAAAAATTCAAATTAAAATTCAATACATTTGAGGTGGGGTGAGATTCTGTATTTATAAAGTCCTTGGTGATACTAATGCTCCTAACCCATGGATCAAATGTTGCACAGCATAACTCTTGGGAACTTTCCATATGTATGCAAAATAGGACATAAAAACAAATGTCAATGCAACACTATTTGTCATAATAAAAAGGTGTAAACACTGTTCACCCAAAAGTGAATATATAAATTGTAGTAAGTTCACACTACACAGTTACATAATACATATTTATATGTGTGTATACATATACATGACCAGTAAAAAATGAACATGAACTATATCATACCAGGATAAATCTCAAAACCATAATCCAGATCAAAAACCAGGTATTTTGAAATGTTAAGTACATTATGATAAAACATATTCAAAGTTAAAAACTTGCAGAAGAATAGATTGTTATGGACTCATAAATATTTACTAAATTTCTTCGCCAAATATGATTCACAGCAAGTTCATAACAATGGTTACTTCTGGGGAGTGGAAGATATTGGGATCCTGGATGTTTATACACACTGGTGTTAGCACATGTATCAATAATGTTTTATTTCTTTAACACATGAAGTAAATAAAACCAGTGAGGTTTGGGAAACTCCACCTAGAAGCAGAAAAAATGTATGAAAAAATCGATGGTTTCGTGGGCCAGGCCCATGGCCCTACTGTTGTGTGCAGCCTTGGGACTTGGCACCCTGTGTCCCAGCCACTCTAGCCATAGCTAAAAGGGGCCAAGGTACAACTCAGGCCATAACTTCAGAGGGTGCAAGCCCCAAACCTTGGCAGCTTCCACATGGTGTTGAGCCTGTGTGTGCACATTTTTTCCTCCTAGGCCTTGGAGCCTGTGATGTGAGGGGCTACTGTGAAGGTCTCTGACACGTCCTGGAGACATTCTTCCCATTGTCTTGGTGATTAACTTTTGGCCCCTCGTTCCATGTGCAAATTTCTGCAGCCAGCTTGAATTTCTCCTCAGAAAATGGGATTATCTTTTCTATCACATAATCAGGCTGCAAACTTTCCAAACTTTTCTGCTCTGCTTCCTTTTAAAACTTAATGATTCTAACAGCATCCAAGTCACCTCTTGAATCCTTCACTGCTTAGAAATTTCTTCTTCCAGATACCCTAAAGCATCTCTCTAAAGTTCAAAGTTCCACAAATCTCTAGGGCAGGGGCAAAATCCCCCAAGTCTTTTTGCTAAAACATAACAAGACTCACCTTCACTCCAATTCCCAGCAAGTACCTCATCTCCATCTGAGAACACCTCGGCTTGGATTTCATTGTCCGTATCATTATCAGCATTTTAGTCAAAGCCATTCAACAAATCTCTAAGAAGTTCCAAACTTTCCCACACTTTCCTTTCTTCTTCTGAGGCCTCCAAACTGTTCCAACTTCCTCCTGTTATGCAGTTCCAAAGTCGCTTCCACGTTTTCAGGTATCTTTACAGCAGCACCCCACTCTACCAGTACTAGTTTACTGTGTTAGTCAGTTTTCATGCTGCTGATTAAGACATACTCAAGACTGGGTAATTTATAAAGAAAAAGAGGTTTAATGGACTCAGTTTCACATTGCTGGGGAAGCCTCACACTCATGGAGGAAGGTGAAAGGTACATCTTACATGGCAGCAGACAAGAGAGAATGAGAACTAAGAGAAAAGGGAAACCCCTTATAAAGCCATCAGATTGCTTGCGACTTATTCACTACCACGAGAACAGTATGGGGGAAACCACTCCCATGATTCAATTATCTCCCACTGTGTCCCTCCCACAACACATGGGAATTTTAAGAGCTATAATTCAAGATGAGCTTTGGGTGGGGACACAGTCAAACCATATCACCCAGTAGTAACCACTTTTTTCAACATTTTTGTATTTTACTTCCAGTCATTTCATCTTTCTCATATATATGAAACAGATATTACACAAGTGCACACATAGACACACATCATTATAATGTTTTACAAAGTAAGATCATATATAAACTGTACTTGATCTATCTTACAATTTGGTATGTTCTATTTAAATCATAAATGATATAGCCTCCTTGTTTTTCTCTGCTATCTCTTATCTAAAGCTTCTGTTCCAAACTTAGATACAGTAGTTTAGCTACCTCCTCTTTGTTTCATTTTCTTCTTCCGTCACATGCTCAGGATCACTAGCCAGGCCCAAGAGCTCTCATGAACTATTTTCCTAACATAGGTGGTTCTACTTCTAAAATAAATATTGGTGCAATACTTACAATAACAAATATTATTGCTAGGAAAATATCACCTGAACATATCATAGTCTATTTACATACCTTTCTATAAATGAACAATTTCTCACAATTATAAGCAAACAGCAATGGTTACTTATAAGTCTACATTGTCACAATAATTTCTTTAAATTCCAAGGAGGAAGACCATATGGAAAACCGCTATGTATATTATAAAGGCTTTGATATTATTGTCAAATTATTACACACATGTTTTATAACATTTTACCTTAACTAGTATGATTGAATGTGAAAACTCATAGGATCTACTTTCTGTCTCTTAACTGTTATACACTGTGTTCTCATATCCAGCCTTTTCTATTTAAGGCAAAAAGCATTATTAAGGTGCTATTAATTTTTTTCTATTCTATTTTAGATAATTTTTCCCTCAAATATAGTAAATTGTGAGTCCTTCTACCCTTCCTTAAATATTTTCTCATCTGTAAAAGATTTGACAGAAATTTACTGACCTTTCTGGCACTAACACCTGTTGTTCCCTATCCAACATAGGGAACATAGGAATTTTCCTGGTATCTCAATAGAAGCTGGAAGAGAGATAGTTGAATATGTGTTGCTTGTATAGACATTTTTACCTGTAAACTCCATCCAGTTTTATTTACAAATTAAAATATCAGAAAAATACAGGTTAAAAAATTCTCTGGGAACAAAACTTGAAAGTAGATACTGTTAGAATTAATAAACAGATAAATAACTTCCTATAGCATGGAAAAGTTCAGAACAACTAAATCATAGTCCATAAAATAAAGGAAAGAAATAAAAAGATGCTACAATGAAACACAAAGTTTAGAAAATCAGCTAAAAGATGAAAAATTAAACAGTAAGTTGCAGCAATAAATAAAATCAGTTGAACTACTCAGTTTAAACTAATTCAACAAATATTTATAAAGTATTTAGTATGATCCAGGTACCACCAGGTCCTGAGGAGTTAGTGGCGAACAAAATATACACAGGACCTCTACTCATGAAATTTAGTCTAGTAGATATTAAAAAAAAATTACAAGTTATGAGCTTCATCAAAGCATAGTTCAAGATGAATATAACGTGTAAAAATGGTTTTCTAAAGAGGTTGCAGTAAGCCTTGATCGCATACATCAGTTCTTTCTCATCATTATATTTGATATTAAAATGCTAGAAAGAAACACTTTTGACATAAGAAATAAGACAGACAATTGCCATCATCAGTAACATTTTTATATAAGTTCTTACCAAAACAACAGGTAGAAGGAATTATTCATATTAATCTTATGAGAAAGATGCAGACAAATAAAAAAATTACTTATTTCAAAGAATTAAAAAAGAGGAATATCTGGGATACATGTGCAGTGTGCAGGTTTGGTATATAGGTATACCTGTATCATGATTGTTTGCTGCACCTATCAACCCATCATCTAAGTTTTAAGCCCCACATGCATTTGGTATGTGTCCTAATGCTCTCCCTCTCCTTGCCCCCTTCCTCTGGATCCCCTCCCCCAAAAAGGCCCCAGTGTGTGATGTTCCCTTCCCTGTGTCCATGTGCTCTTATTGTTCAAGTCCCACTTTTAAGTGAGAACATGTAGTGTTTGGTTTTCTGTTCTTGTGTTAGTTTGCTGAGGATGATGGCTTTCAGCTTCATCCATGTCCTTAGAATGGATATGATCACATTCTTTTTTTACGGCTGTATCGTATTCCATGGTGTATACGTGCCACATTTTCTTTATCCAGTGTATCATTAATGGGCATTTGGGTTGGTTCCAAGTCTTTGCTATTGTAAGTAATACTGCAATAAACATATCTGCCCATGTGTCTTTATAGTAGAATGATTCATATTCCTTTGGGTATATACCCAGCAATGGGATTGCTGAGTCAAATGGTATTTCTGGTTTTAGATCCTTGAAGAATCACCACACTGTCTTCCACAATGATTGAACTAATTTACACTCCCACCAACAAGTGTAAAGGCATTCCTATTTCTCCACAGCCTCACCAGCATCTATTGTTTCCTGACTTTTTAATAATCGCCCTTCTTACTTGCTTAAGATGATATCTCATTGTGGTTTTGATTTGCAAGTTAAAGTAAAATTATATAGGTATATATAGACACACATACATACACACACACATTTTTTAAAAGGATCCTGAAATAAGAGAGACCAGGTGACGACAGATAACACCACAAGCAAGGTGGGCCTAATTGTTATAATGAACAGCGAAGTTGGAGTAGCAGCCATAAGGTCCTGAAAACAAAGGCACTGTGCAGTTGGTTAAAAGAATGCTGGTGGCAAAATACATGAACAGCAAACAAGAGATTTAGTTACTCTACACAATCAAAAGAAATTATGGTCTCCAGATATTTGAAAATTAAATTATGTATTTCTAAATAACTAATGGTTCAAAGAAGAAATCAAGAAAGAAATTATAAAGTATTTTAACTGAATTAAAATGGAAACACAACTTACTGATAAAAACAATGAGCTGTTGAAGGAAGAAACAACATGAATAAATCTCAAAAGAATTATTCTATTTTTTTTGTTCAAAATACTTATTCTATGTATAAGAAGACAGATAGAAAAGAATACATACTGCACAATTCCATTTACGTAAAACTCTAGATTATACAGACTAACATATAGTGACAAAATGCGGATCAGCAGTTGTTTGGAGCGCAGGAAGAATAGAAGAGAGAGTTTACAAAGTGGCACGAGAAAATGTTTGAATGTCAGCATCAGTTTTTTCTTATCTTCATGTATAGTTATCTTGATTGTGATGATGTTTTCATGGTTGTTGACATTTGTCCAAACCTATAAAATTGTATATTTTAAACATGTATGGTTTACTGCATGTCAATTATATCTCAGTAAGACTATTAAGAAATAAAGTTTCTATAACTCTAAAAAAAGGGGAAAGAACTTCAATAGCATTAACTCAATATCAATATCAACACATACTTTAGGACATTTACTCTGTTCCCAAAGACTAGGCAAAGAAAAGAAAAAACAAGTAAAATATGCTGTACAAAGTTTTCAGTCTTAAGTGAAGAGAGATAAGAAATGGTTGCAAGATAGTGTGGTTAAGAGCAGTACAACGATTAAACACAGAATTTCCTGGCAAGAGGAAGGCCAACTAACCCCTTTGTAAGTGAATCAAGAAAAGGCTTCCCTTAAGATGTTAACACAAAGCAGAGCCCTAGAGGATAAAAATGGATAAATGGAAAGATCTTTCTAGACAGCAAAACTGTTTATTTAAAATGTAGGATGTAAGAGAAGGCTCGACACATTCTATGCATTATAAAGAAACTAGCATGCCTGAAGCATTGGTAGGAGGCTGAAATAGAAGAGGAAATCCATTTTGAGAGGTTATCTTTGTTCAATCAGGAAAGAATTTAGACTTTTCACAGAAAACAATGGGCAGTGATTAAAGGATTATAAGCAGTACAGTGGCTGCTTATAACCACAGCCACACCACAGTTGTGCTATGACCACAACTAGCAGGATGGCAGTAGAGATGGATAAAAACGGGCTGGATTTTAGTAAATAACAAGGCCATAGAATTCATGAAGTTAGAGAGGGAATGGGAAAAACATGCCACCATGGTGACAAATTTATGTCTCAGAAATATGTTCAAAAGTCAACGTGTATGTTTACAAGTTGTATTAGAGTTCTCTAAAGGGACAGAACTAATAGGATAGATGAATATATGAAGGGAGTTTATTAAGAGAACTGGCTCACACAGTCACACGGTTAAGTCCCACAATAGGCTTTCTGCAAGCTGAGCAGCCAGGAAGCCAGTTGGAGTCTCAAACTCAAAAGTAGGGAAGCCAACAGTGCAGCCTTCAGTCTGTGGCCGAAGATCGGCAAATTCCTGATGTAAGTCCAAGATTCCAAAAGCTGAAGAACTTGGAGTCCGATGTTTGAGGGCAGCAAGCATCCAGCATGGGAGAAAGATGGAAACAAGAAGTCTCCGCAAGTCTGCTCTTTCCACCTTCTTCTGCCTGCTTTATTCCAGCCACATTGGCAGCTGATTAGATGGTGTCCACCCACATTGAGGGTGAGTATGCCTTTCCCAGTCCACTGACTCCCTCACAGACACACCCAGGAACAATACTTTGCACTCCTCAATCCAATCAAGTTGACATTTAATAGTAACCATCACACAAGTTATTTCCATATTTAAGTGATAAATGGCTATGACCACAACTGGCAGGGTGGCAATGAGGATGGAAAAAAAAAAAAAAAACAGCTGGATTCTAGAAGTAATAATGCCATAGAATTAACGAAGTTAGAGAGGAACAAGCAATGAGAAACACACCATGACATTATGGTGACAAATGGCAGGGAATACAGGAGCCAAGAATTATAGATTCAAAGATGTAAACTCTGAGTGTAAAAATGATGAATTCTGGCTTGGCCATGTGGAGCTTGAGATGCCTATACCATGCTCCAGTTGGAAATGTCCAATATGTAGTCCAGTGACCAGAAAAGATGTGGAGTGGAGAAGTGGGCTTGTGAGTCATTAGTGTATGTAAGAGAGTATGTAAATTCTAGCCATTGGAAATGGAAATTAACACTTAAGGTGAGTAAGTAAGGCAGCTCCCTCTCTTCCCACTACCAGTAGACCCAGTGGAACAAAAACATTTTTTATTAACTCGTTTTGTTCGTATAGATAGCCATGATGAACAGGTGACTTAAGAGCCCATAATTAAAATATCAACACAGTCAGCATTAAGTAGGATTATTTGTAACAGTAGTTATTCTTTCTTCATATTTATTAACTAAAGTTGAATAAAACATTGGACTTCAAAGTGCAGGATATTGACATAGAAGAATTTTCCCTACAAACGCATAATTGAAAGGATTTCTCTTTATAGATTTTCTTACCCATTGAACATGATCTGATTTTTCATTAAACATAGGGAAACAGATTAGCATAGATTGGCTTCTGAGGAAAGAGAATATTAATGAACTAGATACATTTAAGACAGATGAAGTATTTCTGGTCTATGGCCAACTATGTTAAATTCAACAATAATTACAAAGTAGCTACTATAAGCCAGACATTCAGTCAAAAACATAGGATTCAGTTTTGGGCTTCTAGAAGATCATAGTCTATTATTTAACTAGAAAATAGACGTTGGGAAAATAGTTCCCTGGAACTCAAACACTAGTCTCAAAGAACTAAGAGATCAATGCCTTCAAACAGACTAAAAGTTAATCACAATTTCTTATTTTGTCCGGAAAAATTTGAACAGTGTATTTGCTCTCTTTCTCCATTTTACTGTATTGTTGTTCCTCACAGGCTTTGTTTTGAGAGATGATGACTGGCTTCGATTTGGTTTTCTGGGATGCAGCTGGTAATCTTTACTATATATAAACTCAAGCCAGGAGACCCCTGCAGGCAACCGATGGTAACTACTTACCTTAGGGAATACACGACGTGAGAGAGTGAGGGTGATACACTCTTTGGAAGGAGGGGGAGAAGAGTGTGAGATGGAAAAGGAAGAGGAGGAAGAAGATGAAGAGGAGGAGGCAGAGGAGGCAGAGGCAACAGAGTAGGAGGAGGAGGTGGTGGAGGAAGAGGAAGTGGAGGAGGAGGAGGGTGGGAGCAGGGATTGTGGCTGGGAATTTTTTTTTTTTACATAAAACAGCCAGTCAATAGCCTGGGGCTGTTGGCCTATAACTTTGTTTTCAGGAGCTACTGTCCACCATTTTTGCTTCATATTAAGTCCCTGGATATCCCGTTCAGACGTGGGGAAAAACTGTGGTGTCTTCTCTACTCCTTCAAGGTTGTCTTCAGGGGCTTCATTAGGCTGGTTTTCTTTCATAGGGAATGGGAGACAAGATGAGAAAGTCTCTGGTAGAGAAAGGATAAGAACTAATTTCACTTCTATTTTGCCCTCAGAATTGGCCTCAGGTGTTGGTATGACAGAAAGTGTTGCACAACGAGGATTTTTCTTTCCTCTAAAATGGTTACATGGAGATTTTATGCAGGAAGCACAAGCTAAGCAAACCACATAATTTGATGACAGGCGAGGACCAGGATGAGGATTTGGCCTTCCCCTCATCCTTCGAAACAAAATCTGCCTACAGAGATCCCTCTGTACTCTGGTCTTCGAGACAGAATTGACAATTTTATTTACAACATCATCAGGGACGGTTCCACCTTTAACAATGCAGGGCTGACTATACTTTAAAGTCCATGGAATTTCCTTATTTGATTCGGTCTTTGGAGAAATCTCAAAGGTGCTTTTACTCTGGAGTCTGAAACCTAATGTTGAAGCAGCTGTGTTCCTGGTGCAGTGTTTAGAGCTTGATAATAATTGACCTGAGACATTTGTTTTTGGATGGGGTGATGGCAGATGTGTGACTCTGTGTTTGTCATTTGGTGAAGTGGTATTCTGAAACTTGGAGTGACAGACGGGTGAACTGGGAGTCTGGAAGTTACAATCAAGCGTAAACATTGACTGAGAATTGAGCTGAAACAATGGTAAAATCTCAGATGGGTGGACAAAATATGATGATGCTGATTGCCTTGCTTTTGAATGGGACAATGGTAAGCTTGCAACGGTGGGGTTAGAGTTCAATATAGGTATTTTCTGAAATCTAGAGTCAAGTAATGGAGAGGTAAGAGCCATTTGATTGGGTTTGAAAGAAGGTGATGTCCAAAATAAGTCACTGATTTGAAGTTTTGTGTTGAGTGATGGTGAACTCAAAGATCTTTGATTGTGCTGCAATAAAGATGTCCAAAGGCAGTCCAATGAGGATGTTTTCTGAGGTTTGGATTGAAGTAATGTCGAGCTAAGGGCTTTTTGTTTGGGTCTCAAGGAAGATGATGTCGAAATGATGTTTATGGAAGGTATTTCTTGATTTTGGAGGTGAAATAATGATGAATTTGAGACTCTTTGATGAGACTTCACGGAAGGTGATCGCCAGCAAACATCTAGGCTTGGAGATGTTGTCTGAGGTTTAGAGAAGGGCAATTGTGAACTCAGGGTTGTTTGATTGAGCTCCCGTGATGACGTCATTTTGAGGTCAGATGAAGATGTTGTTTGAGCTTTGGAGTGCAACAAATGAGAGTTCAGAGCTCTTTGAGCAGGCCACAATGAACTTCTCCAGTGGAGGCCTAGTGAAGGTGTGTTCTGATGCTTGGCATGGGATAATGGTGAATTCAGAATCCTATCACAGAAGCTCTGTGAAATTTTGTTCTGAGATTTGGGAGATGGCAATACTGAGCATCTCCAGACCTTCCTATTGGAGCCCAGTGGAAGTTCTGCAATGTGATTGCTATGGGATTGCACTTTGGCTACAGATTGGTTATTGAATTGATTTAGTTTTTCACCTGTACGTTGATGTGTTAATGATTTGGCTGAGGACAGTTGGTAGAAATAGTCTAATGGCACAAAGTGTTGACCATAATATGCTAATGGCACCATCTTGTGTTGTGGTAGAGTCTTTTTAAAAGCAGTTGGCTTGTGGGATGTTTTAGTAACTGTTAGTCTTTTAGCTGGAATCCATGGAAAATGGATACTTTTACATAACAGTTGCTAGCTTATATCTTGTAATATTTCTGTTAATTCTCAAATATTATAGACTATTCCAAAATTGAAGTGCAGATGAGATTGAAAAAGATTGTCACCATTTGAGATTATCTTCAGTATTTTCTTTAGTTTCCTATACTTTTTTCTCCTGAGTAAATAATGCCTGTTAACAAAATAGTAAGGACAGGTCAGAAGAGGTCCTGATAGAAATATTAATTTTCTTAAGTACCCTCTTGAAGTGACTAGAGCACAAGTGTAATGTCAAATTCCAGCTACAACGTGTATTGCAGCCACTTAGTGTATCGCTATGCGTATCTTTTGAATTAAACTTTCAAAACCCCAATTCACCATCTGTAAAATAGACAAATATGATATTTAACTTATTGGGCTAAAGAATAAATAAACATATATATATATATATATATTCTAACAGTGCCAAGATATTATAGGTGCTCAATAAAATGCAGTAGTTACCACTGATGCTCTTTTAATTATTGCATTTGTAAAACAAACAAAAGTCTGTGATAAGTTTTTGTGTAAAAAAAAAAAAAACTCAGAGAAAAATAAAAAGGAAGCTTCAAATGTTTATTTTCAATTTAGGTTCAGTTACCCATGACTATCATCTTTTAGTTTACTTCCAAAAGTCGATTGCATATTTTTAGTTCTTATTTGTCACCACTGCAGCATTGAAACTTTTGGCTATACCCTTTTAAAACTCCTGTTTCATTGCTATCCATTATTTCTCCACACTCTGATTCTCTACCCTTATCCTCTAATTTTTTTCCAGGTCTCCACTTAATTTTTTTCTTTTGCTCTTACCCCAATATAATTCTAAGAGTTATATTACCAGGTCTCTTCTCTTTTCAGTTTATTCCTAAGCAATCACATCGGTTATGTTTAGGATTTTTAAATGACATATAGAAGCTTCTTAAAAAGACAGAACCTTGTAGCTGGCCAAAAGTGATGTAAGTATCTATCACTCAAAAAGGAAACCTATGCTACTTCTTAAAGGTAGTTCATAGGGTGTCATGCCACACAATTTTATTTTTCAGGGTCCAAACTTTGTTCTTCAGGTTTTGATCAAGGTACATGATACAAAAAAAAAAAAAAAAAAAAAAACCTAAAACTAAAGTGATCACAACAGATTCTGAAATCAATCAATTAAGTCCTTGGCCTGAGGCCCTTGAAGAATGAGAATTTCCATGACTCTTTCTATGTTTCCATGACTTACCAACCCAATTTCTGATGGACAAATTTATTTCTCTTATGTGCCAACTTATCCAATTAATTTGCTATCAACTGTATTATTGCTAGAAGTTTTTTCTTTATGTCAAGGTGATTTTCACATAGTTACATTTTCTTTGCGTTTATTTTTCAAATATATCTTATTAGTATCATAATTCACTTGTTTTTCAAGCTTTACATCATTCTTTCTGGAATTTTCCAAGTACCAACAACATTAGTTACATACCATTAACTTCTTAATTTTTTGTTTCTAGTTCTGGCTTATCTCTTGAGGTTCCAAATAGTATTTCCAAATAATCAAGCTTCCTTATCCAAAAGTTCCAAAGACAATTCAAACACAAAGCAATAAAAATTTAATAAAGTTATTTTCTTTCCAGAGAAATCTTTTCTATATCTTCTGTCTCAGTTCCAAACACTTAGTCATTTAATTCAGATTCTTTGAAATCATCCCTGGCAACTTCACCCTCCCAAGCCATTTAGACACCAAGACCTCTTGATTTGATCACTTCCATATCTTAATTCACTGTTTTCTGTAGAATGCCACCATTACAGGCACATCTTATCTAGACTGTATAATTATAGTAACTTCTGTATATTTTTCCAACATGACCTCACTCTCTCTCTTCCCCTTCTTTCCTGTGAGACATATAAAAGCAAACTCTTACTGGTGAGACACTACTGCTGCTCACTCAAAGATTTTCCTTGCTTTGCATATGCCTGAGTGAGTAACAAACACTGAGGTTTCTCATGCTTGTTGGACCTGGCATGAGGGGAGAAAATGCACATATTACAATATACTACAGACTATTCTACCAAGTTTCTAGATGGCAAAACGAAATAACTTCATGGATTTGGAGCATGCAAAGATTTCTTAAACAGAGCATACAAAGTTGTAGCCATTAAGAGTTGATAAACTTAAGAACTCCCAATCACCAAAAGACATCATATTGGAAAGAATAAAGGCAAATCACAGAATGTAAAAAAATTTACAGTACATATATATATGAAAAAACTCATCTCCATGATAATCTGCATATTACTACGAAAAAAAGGCAATGCTATTATAATGGGCAAAACACATGAACAACCACTTCACAAACAAGGATATCCAAATGGCTAACACATATATGAAAAAAAAACTCAGCTTCATTAAAATCAATGGAGTCCAGCCTGGGCAATGTGGCAAAATCCTGTCTCTACAAAAAAAAAAAAAAAAAAAAATTAGCTGGGCATATTAATTCGCACCTGTACTCTCAGCCACTCTGAGCCCAGGGAATCGAGGCTGCAGTGAGCCATGATAATGCCACTGCACCCCAGTTTGAGTGACAGAATTAGACACTGTCTCAAAAAATAAAAATAAAAAATCAGTATTTAAACAACAGTATTTAAACAACAGGGAGATATTGCTACACATTATCAGAATGTGACTAACATAAAACTAGAAAAAGCAATAATTGGTGAGTATAAAGATTAAATAAAATTCTCTGACACTGCTGGTGGCAATGTTAAGTTTGATACAACCCCTTTGGGGTTGTATAGTTAAATTAGTATTTTTTATTTTATTTTATTTTCGAGACAGAGTCTCACTCTGTCGCCCAGGCTGGAGTGCAGTGGTGTGATCTCGTCTCACTGCAAGCTCTGCCTCCCAGGTTCACGCTATTCTCCTGCCTCAGCCTCCCCAGTAGCTGGGACTACAGGCACCCACCACCACGCCCGGCTAAGTTTTGTATTTTAGTAGAGACGGGGTTTCACCGTGTTAGCCAGGATGGTCTTGATCTCCTGACCTCATGATCTGCCCGCCTCGGCCTCCCAAAGGGCTGGGATTACAGGTGTGAGTCACCATGCCCGATCTAAATTAGTATTTTTTTATACATTATAAAAAGTTTACATTCCAAACTGTAATCAACTGTCAATCAATAGCAGAATATATAAATAAATTATAATATAGTTCTTCAGTAAATACCAAACAACAATGAAAATTAACAGAATATAGAGCACTATACCACTACAAAATGTTTCTTTTTTTTTTTTCCCCCCCCCTTTTTGAGACGGAGTTTCACTCTTGTTGCCCACGCTGGAGTGCAATGGTGCAATCTTGGCTCACTGCAACCTCCCCCATCTGGGTTCAAGAAATTCTCCTGCCTCAGCCTCACAAGTAGGATTACAGGCATGCGCCACCACGCCCAGTTAATTTTTTTTGTATTTAGTAGAGATGGGATTTCACCATGTTGGTCGGGCTGGTCTTGAACTGCTGACTTCAGGTGATCTACCTGCTTTGGCCTCCCAAAGTGCTGGGATTACAGGTGTGAGCCATTGTATCCAGCCTCAAAATGTTGAATAAAAGAATCATACACACAAAAGTACTTTCTAATTTTATAGTCAGGCTAATAATACACGAGGTAGAGAGTTGGAGAGAACACACAGAAGGATCTTCTGGGGTACTGGTAATGTTCTGTTTCTTAATCTGGACGATGATTGTATGGATGAATTCACTTAGTGATAATTGAGCTTTAACACTTACAGTATGTGTATTTTTGTATGTTCCTTTACTTCAATAAAAAGTGCAAAAAATTATAATGATGCTAATTTTAAAAGACACATCCAAAACAAAATTGCACTGAAAGGTGAAACATTAAGGAGTAAACCAAGATATGGTACTCAGATGTGATGAAAACCTAACGAGAGAGAGTTGGAGAGTGAGGTGGGGGCGGGTAGTGAAGAATGTAATGTTTAAGTCCTACTACAATATAAAGAGGAATAATCAAATTCAAAACGAATAGAACTAACAAGAGTTTATTTGAGACAGAAACCAGAGAAAAATAGCATTTCTGAATGTGTCCCAGTTTCAGACTTAGCAAAATGACACTTTCATTTCAAAGGAAGTGTTTTGCTAGATGCATGTAAATATTACATACAGATAACTAAAAAATGGGAGAAACTTCAATGAGCTATAAATATGGGAGAAAATAAATACCCCTATGAAAGAATTAACTGAAATAGTCCAAATTATTTTTATAATCAAGTTCCTTCAAACTTTGAATAGATATTTATAATGTTATATGAACATTTTCAGAGTACCATAAATATAGAAAATTCTCCATTTGTTCTGTGAAACTGCTATATGTCATTCAGACATTAAAACATGATAAAAATAGTTCAAAGTTTAAAAGGAATAGAGCAATTCATTTAGTCATTCGCAGAAATTCCCAAATAAAATAAAACACTAAATTTAACAGTATAATTAAATAGTCTATTGTGACCCAAGTTGATCTTATTTAAACAAAGCAATTATGTTATATTATTAGGAAGCACTATATTTTGTCCTTTTCATAATTCAGAAATAAATCTTAATAGATATTTTAAACGCTCATTTGATAAAATCCAACCTCCATTTCTCATAAAACTCTGTAAGGCCTAAGAAAAACTAGTTACTTAATGATAACAAACATGTGAAAGCAAAAGCAAACTATTCACATGGTAGTTAAATGTGAGCTAGTCCCACCACAAGTTGATAAAAGATAAGCATATTTACTCTCACTACTACATTTAACATTGTTTAGGAAAATCTGGCCAATGTATTAAAGAAGAAAACAAAACAAAACAAAAATTAAAAATGAGACATAACCTTTGAAAAGGCAGAAATTAAATTCCCGCTGCATGCATATTATATTATTAAAACCCTAATTTAGAATATCGAAAACTTAAGAGAATAACATATTAAAATTCAGGAAATGAAGTCATTGCTTGCTGAGTAAATACATATGGGTCACAAATTTTCTTCAATACCGATATTTAATAGAATTTGTGATAATCGTAGATACTGCATATATAATTATCTCTAAAAATTCAATAAAAGCACAGACATCCCATTGCAAATATAAGAGAGTACTTGAAAGTTTTGTGGAGAAGAGATAAATGCCTAGTAATCCAGGAAAGGCCAAAGTTTTCTCTATCTAGTTCTTTTGCATTTTTTACTTCTCTGTTAATGCACTGATGCTCCTTGCTGCTTCATCCTACTTCCTTTTTCCAGGCATATTACTAATAAATAGAAAACTTGTCATTGGAAATTGCAATAACTCTTTTTCATTAATAAATAGGAATAAGCAGGAAATCAGTAAGGGTATATAAAATTTCAAAAATGCCATCAACTACTTGAGCTAACTGATATTCATAGAATATTCAACTCCAAATTGTTCTTTTAAGTGGACATGGAATATTCACCAAAATATTATAAACCATACAACAAGTGTCAGTAAATTTAATTGAGTTCAAATAATGCACAGTATGTTCTCAGATTTGGCAATGACATTAAATTATAAATTAATACCAGAAATATATGTGAATATGTTTCATGTCTATACTACATATACATTTTATACAATGTACTGAGAATGTGTGGGATGTTCCTAAAGCTGAACATAGGAAGGTGAGCTATTTGTAGCAATAAATGACAGTATCAAAAATGAAGGAAGTTCTCAAATTAATGATATTAGGTTCCTCCTTAAGAAATAAAAAAAGGAAGAAGATCCCATTAAACTAAAATTAAGTAGAAGAAAGAAAATAGTAGAGATTAGAGAAGCCAATGAGATAGAAACTAGATAATCAAGTATATTGATAGGTGGTTCTTTCAGAAAATAAATAAAATTGAAAACATTTGGCCATACAGATAAAGGATTAAATTCAAAGAAGGCCGGGCATGGTGTCTTTCACCTGTAGTCTCAACATTTTGGAAGGCCCAGGCCAGAGGATCACTTGAGATAAGGAGTTCAAGACCAGTCTGGCCAACATGGCAAAACCCCACCTCTACTAAAAACAAAAAATTAGCCAGGTGTAGTGGCGCACACCATTAATCCCAGCTACTCGGGTGCTTGAGGCACGAGAATCGCTTGAACCCGAGAGGTGGAGGAAGCAGTGAGCCAAGATCAAGCCACTGCACCCAAGCCTGGGTGACAGACAGAGACTCCATCTCAAAAAAAAAAAAAAAAAAAAAAAGACACAATTACAAAATCAGGATTAAGAGAGGTGATGTTACTGCAGACACTACACACTACTGATATTAAAAAGGATAACCAAAAAAATGAAGACTATTATGCCAATAAATGAGACAACTCAGATGAAAGAGAGGTATTTCTTGAAATACACAAATTTCCAAAGCTCACTCAAGAACAAATAGAAAACCTAAAATCCCATATCTCTATTAAATAAGTTGAATTTGAGTTTAAACACTTCTCATAAAAAAATTTCAGAGTCTGATGACTTCATTGATGATCGTACCAAGTCTTTAAGAAAGAAATAATGCCAATTCTACACAAACTATTTCAGAAAATTAAAATGGAGGATTTATTTTCAACTCAACCTATGAATCAAGCATTATTCTAATACCAAAACCAAAATAAAACTACTAGATTTTATTTTATTTTATTTTATTTTATTATTTATTTGTTTGTTTGTTTGTTTGTTTGTTTGTTTATTTTTGAGATGGAGTCTCACTCTTTCACCCAGGCTGGAGTGTAATAGCGCAATCTCAACTCACTGCAACCTCCGCCTCCCAGTTCAAGCGATTCTCCTGCCTCAGCTTCCTGAGTAGCTGGGATTACAGGAGACTGCCATCATGCCCAGCTAGTTTTTTGTATTTTTAGTAGAGACAGCCTTTCACCATGTTTGCCAGCCTGGTCTCAAATGCCTGACCTGAGGTGATCCGTCCGCCTCTGCCTTCCAAAGTGCTGGGATTACAGGGGTGAGTCACCATACCCAGCCGATTTTTCAAAAAGCAACTATACATCAATATTTCTTATAAATATAGATAAAAAAGGTAAACCAAATTTTAGCCAGTCAAATCCAACAATATGTAAAAGGTAAAATACACTTCCCCCAAGTTCATGAACCCAGTCTTTTCATAAGAAAACACCAGACAAGACCAAATTTGACAAAATATTTTAACAGTACTCTTTAAAAGTGTCAAAGTCAGTAAAAATCAAAGAAAGATAGAATATTCACAGATTGGAGAAATTTAAACGTAATGACTAAATGCAAAATGGTATACTATATTGAATCCTGGCTCAGTAAAAAGCCCTGCACAGAAAAAAAAAAGGTAAAATGCTATTAAAGTCTGTTAAGGATATTGTACCACTGTTATTTTGTTTGTTTGTTTTGATAAACATACCCTGGCATGTTAAATGTTTAGATGTTAATATAAGAAAAATCTGGGTGAAGTGTTGGAATACAAAAAAGTTTGAATATCTATTCAAGAACACTTTGTAAAGGAAAAAAGCTGAAAGATCAGCAATTACCTGATGTCAAATCTTATTAAAAAACAGCAATAGCCAAAGCAGTCTAGTATTAGCATAAAGGTAGACAAACAGGTAAATGGAACAAAATACAAAGTTGGGAAAAAGACACATGTATTAAAACAGCAGATTTTTTGACAAAAGTGTATAAGCAATTCAGTGGAGAAAAAAATCAGCATTTTCAAATGGTGCTGTAATAATTGGATGTACATCTGCAAAAAAAAAAAAAAATAGAAAGGAAGAAGTAAAATTGTCTCTGCAGATAGCATAATCATATATAGAAAACCCTAAAGACCACCCCAAAAACTATTAGAACAAGCAAATTCAGTAAAGTTGTAGGATACAAAATGAACATATAAAATCAGTTGCATTTTATACATTAACAACAAACTGTCCAAGAAAGAAATCAAGAAAAGCAACAGCATTTGCAATAGCATGAAACAGAACAAAATATTTAGGAAAATAATTAACCAAGGAGATGAAAGTTCTACTCACTGAAAAGTATAAAACAACTGATGAAAGAATTTGTGAAAACTCAAATAAGTGGAAAAATATTTCATGTTCATGGATTGAAAGAAGGAATATTGTTAAAATGTTCAAACTACCCAAAAAATCTACAAATTCAATGGAACCCTATCAAAATTCCAACAGTATTTCTTGCAGAAATAGAAAAAGCAAACTGCAAAATTCATAGTAATATAAGACATCCTGAATAGCTAAAGCAATCTTGAACAGAAGTAATTGGAGTAAGCACACTTTGTGATTTCATACTATATTACAAATCTATAGTAATCCAAACAATATGGTGCCAGCATAAAATTAGACATATAAGCCAATGGAACAGATAGGAAAGCCCAGAAGTAAACCCATACGTATGTGGTCAACCAATTTTCAACAAAGGTGCTAAGAATATGGGGAAATAATAGACTCTTAAATAAATAATGTTTTTAAAACTGGATATTACTTTTAAAAAAGTCAAACACATAGTAACAGAGTAGAATGACAGATACAAAGGGATAAGGGATAAGGGAAAATGAGAGAAGTTGGTCAAAGGGTATAAGAGGCTAATAATATTGCACTGTATAGTTGAAATTTGAAAGAAAGTAGTTCTCATGTGTTCTCACCTCACACACACAAAATCATGGTAACTATGAGTCGATAGATATGCTAATGAGCTTTGTTACTGTAATTACTTCACAATGTATACATATATCAAAACATTATATTCTAGACCCTAAATACATATAACTTTATTTATCAATTATACATCAACAAAACTGGAAAAAAGATACATGTATAAAAAAGAAATTTGATTCATACCTCAAATACAAAAATCAATTCATAATGAGATCATGGATCTACTGTAAAACCTAAAACTATATAAGTTCTGCAACAAAATTTTTTTTAAAGTTTGTGATTTGGGATTGAGCATCGATTTTTAGATGTGAAACCAAAAGCTCAACCAATAAAAGAACAAATGAATAAATGTAACTTTATCAAAATTTAAAATTTCTGCTCTTCATAAGACACTGTTAGGAAAATGAAAAAAAAAAACATAAAATAGAGTAATATTTGCAAAGCATTATCTAATAAAAGACTTGTATCAAGAATATATAGAGAAAACTCTCAAAATTCAATAGGAAAGCAAGCAAATTTTAAAAATGAGCTAAATATTTGAACAGTTCTCCAAAGATTATTTGGCATGGGATATAAGTACATGAAAAGATATCAGTATAATTATTCTTTAGAGGAATCCAAATTAAAATCACAAGAGATACCAGTAAATAACTTATTGAATAACAAAATGTAAAAGGTTGACCAAACTAAGTGTTACAAAGATGTGGAGGAACTGAAAGTCTCATACACCACTGATAGGAGTATAAAATAGTTCTAGAAGTTTGGAAACACTTGACCCTTTCCTTAAAAGTTAAATATACACGTACCATACAATCTAACCATTCCACTCCATGTATTTAACCAAATGAAAGCATATGCCCATATAAAGACTTACAAAATAAGTTCACTGCAGCTTTTGTTGAATAGTCAAAAATGGTAAATAATCTACTCAGTAGACAAATGAATCAACCAATTGTAATAGTTCCATGTAAGGGAATATACCTGCCACTAATTTAAGGAATCCCATCTGCAGTCAAGTGTCTGGGAGCAAAATGCTTACAAATCAATAACAATAAAGCTGATATAAAACAAAGTCCCACCAGTCCAACTCAGCTCATGTTTCAAAGTAAGACTTTCTTCACAGTACAGAGTATAATGAGGCAAATGCTTTGTTTTCTCAATAAACCATCAAAACAAAAATTTAGGTGGACCTTCCAAGTTCAAAAGAAATCTAATATATAGTCCTTCAGGGAACCCATACAATAAAAACACAAATAATATATAGATGCCTTAAATATCAGTGAAGATGCATTTAGTATTTATATAGGTTCAATATTCTTGTTGTATGTACAGATTTAATTTTCTAGCCACTTCTACTTCACTTAATCCTCAGAATATGCAATATAAAATTGTTTCTTTTTATTTTAGTCCAGAGTAACCTAGCATTGTTTGTTTTAAACTGTGACCATATCAACCCCTGCCTGCCAAACTCTCAACAACTACAATACCATTAGGCCTATATTAATTTTTTTTGGTAACTCAAGAGATTTCAATTTAGAGATTTTCTTAGATTTATTTCTTAGTGCGCTAAGTTCAGAGATTGATCATTCTAAGAGAATAATCCTCTTTTGGGAACCAACTACATAAGCTTCTCTGGTTCACTTATACAGACGGCTTCAGAAGAAACCTCCGATCTGAGGCTTATCTTGTAGCTTGACATGAGTACTTGACATAAGGCCCTGACATTTCTGCCTTGTCAGGCTCAGGTATTCAGCTCTCACTTTCATACAAATATAAACCAACAAGAATATCTCTCAGATTTATACTTTAAGACTACCTTCTCCAAACCTTTTCTCTATCATACAGGCACAAACATGCAAACTAATTGATACGTATTCCTGCTCATAAAAGAGCCTCTCACCAAGAGAAGTTTTATGAAAACTAAAACACCGCCTATTTCAATGATTGTTAGAGATAGAAATGTGAGCAAATTTAACGCTAAGCAATCTTGTAGGCTTATGTGCCTTTTTTATTCCTTGAAGAAAAGGAATCCTGAGAGGACTATGTTCTAATGCAGACAAAAACAAAAATAAACATAATTCCTAGGCTACTATTTCCAGAACTGAGCCCTACAATTCTCTATTCCAAACAAGGGATTTGAGCAAATTCTGTCATTTTCACCTGTAATTGAGTTGTCGACCAAATGTACAGACATGTTACTGTAGTGAACTTGAAGAAACTCCAACCATGAGCTCTGCAGGAATCCATCCAGAAACCAAACAGCATCACCTTGCAGCTGTATTCGAAAGATGTCTATATTCTCTACCCTCACCTTGACAAGCTCAATAACTATGGGCTTAGCATGTGCAGTGCTGAGTCAGCCTAACTTGCCCACGCTTTGAATATGTTCCACATATTGGATTTGTTTAACAAAACTACAGAATATTATGCTTTGTAAAAATCCATTGATTTTCATGCTTCTGTATAATTTTTTTGCTTTTAATTTCAGGAAAATTTTCTCAGAAATAACTGTAAAATATGAACCTTCCATAGATAAAGCATCATACCTATTCTCTTCCCTTTTGATAGGGGCACAGGATGCAGAGGAAACAAAGAAATCTAAACTGAGTTCAAAATATGAGAAAGATTGGAGATTAGGAGCAAGGGGTGGAAACCTGACATGGTATGAAACAGGGTAACTTGTTAGCAATTATTCTTTCCTCTCACAGTATCCCTCTGTTGTCACCACTTTTTAGAGAATATTCCAGAGCAGTTCATCCAGAAAAGGAATTTGGGGTCACAAAAGATAGTTGTCTAAAATCTTAACGGCACAGGAGAAGGAAGAATAGGAAATTCAATTCAAAAAATTATTGTAAAGCCAATTATTACAGGTAAAAAATTATAAAGATTATTAAGGCATTTGCAGTCCAAACTTAAGGAAGGGAATGGAAGACAGGCAAAGAAAAAACTAAACAGACCACAAGAAGCGAAATAAGAAAGAAAGCATTCTGGAAATTAAGAATAAATATAAATTCAGTAATTGAAGTAGAAAGTGGCAGAAAAAAAGGAGAGAAGTGTAATATACAAAAAAATTCTAACTCACAGTTGGAAGGAAAAAGAGAAGGAGGAGGGGAAGAAGAACCAATGGAAGATACAATACAGGAACAACAAAAGAAACAGGTGAAAAAAATTTATAAATGTCTAGGGGATATTTTTAAGGAACAATAGATAGAATCAAATTGTAATTATTTCAAGGATGATGACTGAGGTTATTGAGTTCTTTGCTGACTTACTCAAGAGGACAGTTCATATGTAAAATTTATAATGAACTCATACAACTCAATAGCAGAAATAAAACCCTGATTTTAAAATAGGCAAAATCTTAATAGACATTTCTCCAAAAAAGACATAAAATAGCCAATAGATATATAAAAATATAATCAACATCGTTAATCATCAAGAAAATGCAAATTAAAATCATTGTAATTTCACCTATAACTGAGATCATGTAATATTTGTCTTTTTTGCCTAGCTTATTTCACTTAGCATAATGTTCTCCAGGTTCACTCTATGCTGTCAAATATGACAGAATGTCCCCCCTTTTTTAGGACTGAATACATCAAAACATCACACTGCACACTATAAATATATACAATTATTTGTCAATTAAAATAAACTTCAATAAATAATAAATATTTTTCAGAAACTTTCTTCGATATACCACCGTATATCTGTTAAGATGGATATTATCAAAAAGTCAAAAGATTGAACAAACGTTGGTAAAGGTGGGAAGTAAAGTAATTTTTTTTTACACTATTGGAAATGTAGATTGATACAGTCAGTATAAAAAACAATATGGAGATTTCTAAAGAAATTAAAACTAGAGCTACAATACAACTGAGCTATCCCTCTTCTGGATATATACCCAGAGGAAATGAAATCACTATCTCATAAAGCTATCTACCTGCTTATGTTCATTGCAGCGTTATTTACAGTAGCAAAGCTATGAAAATGATCTACGTGTTGATGGAGGGATGAATGGATAAAGAAACTGTCCTCTATATATAAACAACATAATGCTAGTCAGTCCTTTAAAAAAAAACAGATCTTGCTATTTGCCACCACAGGGGTGAGCCTGAAGGACATTATGCTGAGCAAAATAAGCCAAGCACAGAAAGAAAATTATTGTATGATCTCCTTTATATGTAGAATGTTTTTTAAAAAAGGTCAACTATACAGAGATGGAGAACAAAGCAGTGGTTACCAGGAGGAGGCAGGAAGGGTGGAGATGAGAAAATATAAGTATATAGGATTAGCAAGTCTACAAATCTAATGTACAACATGAGAAATATAAGTAACGAAATTGTACTGTACGGAGGATTCATGTCAGATGATTAGATTTTAGTTGCTCTTGCCAAAAAAAGGTAACTATGTGAGATTACAGTCATGTTAATTTACTCACTATAGTAACTTTCTTATTATCTATATGTTTCCCATAGCATCATGTTATATACCTTAAATTTGCACAATAAAATTTATTCTTTAAAAAATAGTAGGCTGGCTGTGGTGAATCACACCCATAATCCCAGCATTTTGGGAGGCTGAGGCAGGAGGATCACTTGAGGTCAGGAGTTCGAGAACAGCCTGGCCAACATGATGAAACCCTGTCTCTACTAAAAATACAAAACAGTTAGCCAGGTGTGGTCATGCATGCCTGTAGTCCCAGCTACTTGGGAGGCTGAGGCAGGAGAACTGCTTGAACCCAGGAGGTGGAGGTTGCAGTGAGCTGAAATCCTACCACTGCACTCCAGCCGGGACAACAGAGCAAGACTCTCTCTTTCTCTCTCTCTCTCTCTCTCTCTCTCTCCACACACGCACACATACATATATACATATACATATATGTGTGTGTGTGTGTGTGTAGATATAAAAAAATAACTTTTTTCCAAATATACCTTTTATCTCTTCACAATCGTGAAGAGAAATCATGATTCATAATTTAAGTATTCTAATGATAAGTGTGATATTCATAGTAGAAGACATAGAAAATAAAATGTATCATTGAGAAAACAAAATCCCTCAGTTACTGCCTATGTATCATTCCAATGTTACTACGTATCTGCATTTTTATACAAATATGAGATTGTACTAAGTTTTTCTTTATTGAATGAAATGAATGAATTTCTTTATTGAATGAATATTCACAATCGTGAAGAGAAAAAAAGGTATATTTGGAAAAAAGTTATCATTGAGGAAAGTGTGGTTGATTTCATTTGAGTAGAGACACACCTGGGTAGATTGTTTGATGGAAAAGAACCACACAGGACATGCGGAGTTGCAGGGGAAATAGCATGCATCACGGTCCAAATAACAGGAGGATTAGTTGAGCAAACACATGAAGTGGAAGATATGAAAACAAAGCACTGATAAAATTTCAAGCATTGGAATAAAGAATTTTTTTTCGTTTTTCCTAAAACCTACAGAGAAAGAAAATGGATAGGAAAAAAGATACAGGGATTTTGAAGTGAAAAAGATTCAAGATTGTTTACAACAACTGATCTTGTAAATTAGTAGACAAGTTTATTTTCTGAGAGAAGGAATGTTAATAATCTGAAAGCACGTATTTTGGACACTTGTCATATTTAAAATCATGAGCATTCACAGAAAATAACATACTAGCATACATCTTAGTGAATCAAGGAAATGATCTTGTTACTATATATGTAAATAAAAGGAAAATGTTTGGTTTTGTCCATGCTTTGAAGAACTGAAATGAAAATAATTCAGGAAGTTAAAACAAAATAAGCTCACCAAATAAAAACAAAAACAGTTTATCTTTTTTCTAATACATCCTGTATATTAAAAATAGGGAAAGAAGGGAGGCAGGGAGGGAGAGAAGGGAAGAAGGAGGAAGGAGAGAAGAGGAGAGGGAGAGAGAGGGCAAGCCCCAAAGAATATTCTGTTTTTTAGAACATTTTCAGGAAGTATAAAGTTTGTCAATGATTAAACGCTACCTAACAGTCAAAGGAGGAGAAAGACCACTATTGCAGAAACATCCAAAATCATAAATAGTATCATAATAGTTACACATCCAGCTCAGTTCTCATTCACCTATAAAGTCATGAATAATACCTTGTACATTAGAAACTATTTCATGTCATTTGATTTGCCAGGCAAAACCCCAGACTTGACACAATGACTTTAAATTTACAGATAGGCTGCAGGTTCACTGTGAGTAGACTAACACCTCAAAGTGGCAAAAGCTGGAGTTTAGTATATCTGTGTGTGAAAAGAGTCAGGAGGAGGGAAATCCTTAATAATGCTACACAAAAAATTTAGGTCCAGATAGGAGTTGCTCCTTAACTCCATTCAGGAATTTCAGACTACAGCAATACATATGGCCTATCTGCCATGGACAGAAGGGATTCCCTATATACTTTAAAAGAAACTATGGGACATAGGTTTTCCAGGCTTGTCTCTTGATAGAGCACCCACAGGCAAACTAGGATCTAGGGGTTACCTAGGACAAATTGTTAATTGGTTTAGATAGAGATAGAGATAAAAGTATAAATACATAGTTACAGATACACAAATACACATAAAGATATAAATACAGACATTGACCAAAACAGACATTGACATAGACCTTCTGTTGCAAGACTTTCTGCCAATAAAGCATCTTTGTTCCTCTATGCATAGGAATCAAACATTTGTCAAGGTGTAGGATCCAGGATCTCAGGATCACAAATACAAAAGAAGGTTCAAATGTTGTGATGCTCAAAAAGACTGCTTCCATACTACCCAACTAACATTCTTCCTGTTCAAGTCCAATAATCTTCCAATAAATGTCCTCCACCAGGCACCTTATTGAGACACTGGTAAGTACTGGAAATGCAGAAAACATACAATTGACCCTAGACCATATTTTAGGTATAAAGAAAATGATTTCAAATATAGTTCTTCTATGTTTTTGAAATTAATGTTTTAGAAATCAAATTAGCTATGCACTATTTTGGCCCATCTACTTAATTACGAAAATACCAAATACCTCTTCTAATGGACTTGTGTGGTAATAAAATTCTTAAAATAAAATTGTATATTTTGTCCTATGAAACATAGAAATAGCTAACCACCTGGGTGATTCATAATTTAAGTATTCTGATGATAAGTGTAATATTCATAGTGGAAGACATAGAAAATAAAAACATATTATCGAGAAAGCAAAAATCACTCAGTTACTGCCTATGTATCCTTCCAATGTTACTATGTATCTACATTTTTATACAAATATGAGATTGCACTACTAAGTTTTCCTTTATTGAATGAAATAATAGATATTTTCAGGTTATTAAATATATTCTTCTCAAATATTTTAATCAATGTCCATAGTCCATATTTTTCCATTATTTAAAAGCAAGGCTCTGAAGATTATTATCATAACCAATATTTTTGTACATTTTCCTTTCTTTGGACTGGTTTCTACAAACAGAATTATTTTCAAAAATTATACTTTTAAGAGTTTTACACATATTGCTAAATTTCCCTTCAGTAAATTGTTAAAACAACCAGACATTCCCATCAGTAACATATGACTGACATTTAGCTCCCTTGCAAACACTTGCTCTAGAATATTTGTAACATTGATTTCTTTGTTCACCTCTATCCCATGGCCTCTTGCTTTCATGTTCATAACTTGAATATCAGCTAAATTTTGTCCATTTGTGTTTCTCTGCTGTTAACTCCTTGCTCATTTTTATTTATCCATGTTTCAATGGAAGTGTTTATCTCTTTGTTAATGAGTGTAAGTGCTCTTTATATATAATAATTTATAGCTTTAGTCACATATACTATAAGTATTTTCCCTTGATCATTTACCAAAATAATTCATCATGCCTGAGAAATTGGCTGATTCATCCAATGTGATAATTTTATCAAGATTTATATTTTTAAACAGCTTTTACTTGCGCTGTGTGTGAGAACATATACAGGAATTCTAATAAAGTTAATAGAGAAATCTACAAGATGCCAGATCCTATAAGTAAATAGAAAACAATGTCTTATAATAATGATTACGTTGATTATAAGGACCATCAACTTTTCAACATAAAAGCACAGTTAAAAAGCTTGAGTCTCTTTTCTATGTTTTTCTCAAATAGCAGAAGTGTATGTATGCTAATGTGTGTATATTGTCAAATCAAGAATTCATCACATTCTCATATTCACCATCTCATAAGTGGTGTGACCTTCTCTCTCAACTGAGAAGTCCAGAAATGCTTCAAAAAGGAAATGACCAGTGAATTGCTTTGAAGGATCATTTCACCATTAAGTATTAGGGAAAAGTCGTCCTATGAAAAAGAAAAAAAGCATGAAAGAGAAGCATTCACTGTGGCAGTAACTAACTCTGGACCCTAAAAGAGGAAGGGCAGGTGTTGACTATTGGAAAAATTCAGTTGGAAACAAAGAATGGTCTCCTATGCAGTTATGGAGAATGTAGAGCTTACGCTGAGGGTAACTGAGGATCCGGTAAAATAGTCAACTAGAAAGTGAGACCAGACCAGGCACGGTGACTCATGCCTGTAATCCCAGCACTTTGGGAGGCTGAGACGGGTAGATCACAAGGTCAGGAGTTCAATACCTGCCTGACCAACATGGTAAAACCCCATCTCTACTAAAGATACAAAAATTTAGCTGGGCTTAGTGGCATGTGCCTGTAATCCCAGCTGCTCAAAAGGCTGAGGCAGGAGGCGGAGTTTGCAGTGAGCCGAGATCATGCCATTGCACTCCAGCCTGGGTGACAGAGAGGGACCAGAAATTCAGAAGGAAGGAAGGAAGGAAGGAAGGAAGGAAGGAAGGAAGGAAGGAAGGAAGGAAGGAAGGAAGGGAGGGAGG
>NW_016803732.1:707760-716795 GCF_001698545.2 Rhinopithecus bieti | reverse complement strand
TAATTTAAAAGTTTTTGTTTAAGCTCCTGTGTTGTTCTTTACGGGATATATCTTTAAATCATCCCAAGAAAAAGTAAACTAATTGTGAGCAGAGGTACATTAACTTTTGGTTATTTTTTTTTACCTATTCAGTATTTTTCTGTTTTAAAATGTACAAATTGGAAAATCTTTATGAAAAACAGCCAGGCAATATTTTCTTTTAAAAATATTATCTGTGACTATAAAGAATTTTGCCATATATTGTTTCTAAAAACTATATTGATAGTATAAAGAAAAAATTAAAATCTACTTAGATCTTTGTATGACAAATATCTCAAATCAGGATGATTTCATTACACTTTTTTTTTTTTTTTTTTTTTTACTCTGATTTCCAAATGCTTTTACTCGGAGAAAAGTGGGGAGTGGCAAATGAAATAATATCAAAATAATAATGATAAAGACATATGACATTTATTCAGTCCTTGCTATGTGCATTAATTCTTCTGCTACTCTGCATCAAACCTTTTCAGTAGATATTAACATTAATAACATCTTTGTGAGGAGCAATGAGCTGGCCCCGCAGTCTACAAGCACTGAGTGTGTCTTCATGGTTTCTCTCTTCAAAGGTGGATAAGAAGTGTCATTTCTGGTCTTTCCCTCTGGACATAAAAGGCCATCTAATTTCTATTTCTCTATCTTTAAAGAATAAATAACCTTCAAAACCACCATCTCCTCTCCTCGGTTCTCTCCTGACTGTTGCTGGCATCTGTTTTCAGTCATCCTCTACATACCTTCCAAGACTTTTCTCTTCATCTGCCTGACCTTTTCTCTTTGACCCAGATCTCTGCACCTCTTTTGCAATTTGCACTCCTTTTCCTAATTCCTACTCCTAAACCTTTCTTCTTTTCATATCAAGCTCATTGTTTTGTTTTCTCACTTCTAATACTATCAAAATTGCTGTCAACAATTTTAAGCATTAGAGGTAAAATCCAGACGTTTATAATGAGAAGCAGCACCAAACACAAGACAGTTAATACAAACAATATGTTTACAAACTCCCTTGTACTGGCTAGAATATTTTAACTCATATAACTAGACTGAGTATTGAATGTGCATAAGAAAGAAGAAAGCATTGAAATCATTAAATTTGAAAACTCATACATCTGTATTATTTTCATAACTTTTCAGACTGGAGTACCTAAGGTAGGGAATTTGGATTTTAGCATTATTCTTTAAAAGCAAACATATATTTTATTTCAATTTTAACACTTTCTAAGGACTAATTATTAAAGCAATTAGACTAAAATATAAAGTTTATATGGTGAAAATTACAATGAAAATATTTCAATTTTAATTTCATTATGATAAATAATTTTTTATTATAGCCAGTCTTCTTTATATTAAGGAACATAACAAAATTGTATAAGAACTCATTATGATCGGGAAAGGCACTGTGAAACAGGGATCCAAGAATTGTCATATTCTGATTTTGTTTTCAATCTAGATCAGCTAGACCAAAATTACAAGCTCAACTCTACTGTTTTCTAGCTCTATGATCTTGGAAAGATGATTTAACTTCTGTAAGGCTCAGTTTCCTTATCTGTAAAATAAGGACAACAGCAGTACATGTCTCAAGTTTGCTCTGAGAAATAGTTGTAAAATGTAAATAAAGTGTTTGGTGTAGTGTTCAATAATGCATACATGATCAGTAAATTACTATTCTTATTATTGTAAAACAACTACCACTGCCTCATATGGTACCAAGTCTAGTTATGTGGATTCCTCTTTCATAACTCTTTTCAGTCGATTTTCGTTTGGATCTTCTTGTCTATGAAAACCTATACTGGTATCCCTTTGTTTTGTAATTGTGAGGAGAAAAAAATATTGAGGTGTATTTGATAAAATTTCAAGCTAGGTGCAGTGGTTTGTGCTTGTGATCCCAGCTGTTTTGGGAAATCGAGGCAGGAGCATCACTTGAGGCCAGGAGTTGGAGACCAACCTGAACAACCTAGTGAGACCCTGTCTCTAAAAGAAAAAATTAAAAAAAAAAAAATCATAGGCCAAATAGAAATTAATGGTACTTAATTAGTGTTTGTGTGTATGTGTGTCTTATATATTGAAATTATACACACAAACGAATTCTAAGCTAGCATGACAAACAAACATGAGATAAACAGATTTTGGCCTTCTAAATCTGATATTCCTTTAATGTAAAGCTCTTCATTTTTTAAAGTTTCTCAAAACTATAACATTTTTTAAAACCTCCCAAATTACTCTTCAAGTTTGTCTAAACTTTGCTTCTGTTTTTAAGTAAGACNTTCAGTCATCCTCTACATACCTTCCAAGACTTTTCTCTTCATCTGCCTGACCTTTTCTCTTTGACCCAGATCTCTGCACCTCTTTTTGCAATTTGCACTCCTTTTTCCTAATTCCTACTCCTAAACCTTTCTTCTTTTTCATATCAAGCTCATTGTTTTTGTTTTCTCACTTCTAATACTATCAAAAATTGCTGTCAACAATTTTAAGCATTAGAGGTAAAATCCAGACGTTTATAATGAGAAGCAGCACCAAACACAAGACAGTTAATACAAACAATATGTTTACAAACTCCCTTGTACTGGCTAGAATATTTTTAACTCATATAACTAGACTGAGTATTGAATGTGCATAAGAAAGAAGAAAGCATTGAAATCATTAAATTTGAAAACTCATACATCTGTATTATTTTCATAACTTTTTCAGACTGGAGTACCTAAGGTAGGGAATTTGGATTTTAGCATTATTCTTTAAAAGCAAACATATATTTTTATTTCAATTTTAACACTTTCTAAGGACTAATTATTAAAGCAATTAGACTAAAATATAAAGTTTATATGGTGAAAAATTACAATGAAAATATTTCAATTTTAATTTCATTATGATAAATAATTTTTTATTATAGCCAGTCTTCTTTATATTAAGGAACATAACAAAATTGTATAAGAACTCATTATGATCGGGAAAGGCACTGTGAAACAGGGATCCAAGAATTGTCATATTCTGATTTTGTTTTCAATCTAGATCAGCTAGACCAAAATTACAAGCTCAACTCTACTGTTTTCTAGCTCTATGATCTTGGAAAGATGATTTAACTTCTGTAAGGCTCAGTTTCCTTATCTGTAAAATAAGGACAACAGCAGTACATGTCTCAAGTTTGCTCTGAGAAATAGTTGTAAAAATGTAAATAAAGTGTTTGGTGTAGTGTTCAATAATGCATACATGATCAGTAAATTACTATTCTTATTATTGTAAAACAACTACCACTGCCTCATATGGTACCAAGTCTAGTTATGTGGATTCCTCTTTCATAACTCTTTTCAGTCGATTTTCGTTTGGATCTTCTTGTCTATGAAAACCTATACTGGTATCCCTTTGTTTTGTAATTGTGAGGAGAAAAAAATATTGAGGTGTATTTGATAAAAATTTCAAGCTAGGTGCAGTGGTTTGTGCTTGTGATCCCAGCTGTTTTGGGAAATCGAGGCAGGAGCATCACTTGAGGCCAGGAGTTGGAGACCAACCTGAACAACCTAGTGAGACCCTGTCTCTAAAAAGAAAAAATTAAAAAAAAAAAAAATCATAGGCCAAATAGAAATTAATGGTACTTAATTAGTGTTTGTGTGTATGTGTGTCTTATATATTGAAATTATACACACAAACGAATTCTAAGCTAGCATGACAAACAAACATGAGATAAACAGATTTTGGCCTTCTAAATCTGATATTCCTTTAATGTAAAGCTCTTCATTTTTTAAAGTTTCTCAAAAACTATAACATTTTTTAAAACCTCCCAAATTACTTTTCTTCAAGTTTGTCTAAACTTTGCTTCTGTTTTTAAGTAAGACAGTCCTTTTTCACTGGGATCTCTATCGTATTTTATAAAAATGGTTACAAGAAGCTAAACTCTAGCTGGAGAAAAAATCTGTAAAACATAGACACTCATATTTCATTGTGCTTAGTTTCTTAAAGAATGAAGTTGGATAAAAATATAAGGTGCATGTATAAACAGTCAGTTTAGGATGAATAAAAAAGGAAGACTTTACATCTAAATCAAAACTAATATATCTAGATATGGCATGAATATTTCACACTAAGTCTAACAAAATTCTACCTAACTACAGAAGGAAAAAAATGTATTCTCTGTCTAAAAGATTGCCTTCTAATTTATATCATATTTTCAAAATGCATTAAAATGTTCAATAAAATACCAAGCTATTGAAACTGAAGACTCTGATAAGAAAACAATTCTACATTTAAGTATTTAATGCAACATATAATCAATCATGGAAATGTACTGTATAACTTTTTTATTGCCTTTTTTTTTTCCTGGTACAACAGCTGAAGGAAGGCATAACCTCAAAATCAGTTAATGTAGGAAACCGAGAAATATATTCAATTTAATCCCTATGTTTCTTTATTTTTCTTCCCACAGTAATAAAACTTTTTTCTCTGGAAAGCTATATTATTTGAGTAGAAATGTGGAGTAGGCAAGTTTCAGATGCACTTTTCTTCCAAACCCAGACTCTGAATAACAACAAACTGTAATCATTTTTTTTGGCAACAGTTAAAAAACAAGCAAATATACCTTAGAAAGGAAAAACAGGTTTATACCTTTCTGATGTGAAGTGATTAGTTACTAGGAGTTACTTTTGCTAATATAGAATACTATTCCCTCCCTAAAGGACTCATAAACTTCTCCAGGCAACACCTAGTTAAATTAGCCACTTATTAAATTGTACTATCCTTTTAATTCACCTCTGAACTCTTTGAACAGGTTATTAAATGAAGCAGCCAAAGTTTCCTTTTGCACCTGCAAATAACATTTGAACCTACAATTAAGGATCATTTCCTCTTTTTTGAAATTCTAATAATGGCATTAAAACAGAGTGTAATATTTTTATCTGCATCTGGTCAGACTATTTCCTGGCATTTGTGATGAGGTAACCGGATGAATGTATTAAAATGCTACAGAAAGATGCTGATAATCTCTCGATGACTTCAGAAATGCAGGCAACTTCTAGACACTGGAGTATACAAGGATGTAAACAGACCAAACACCTCAAAAGTCACTTTAAGGTGGAAAAAAAAACAAACTTTAATTTCTACATGAAAACAAAAACAATACCGATGTTTAATTTGGATGAAATACATTTAAGAAAATATTATTTCTAGTACTCTTAGAGTTGATTATCCAAAAGTACTTTTCCTTTTCCAAAAGTTTTAAAACATGTAAGACAATGTACCTTTCCCGAAACAGTCGCATATCCTTTTCTCATATCCTTTCCTATATCTGTTCTTTGGAGCAGTTCCCATTTTTTATCTGCCAGAGTTCTAGACACTTCCAAAGGCTTTCCCACATAACTCCTCTTTGAAACCTAAATATTATATTTCATATATGTATTAATCTATAATAAGCTATTGCATGTTACTAATTACTCAATTTGTATGGTTACTCAACTCTTTTTAAATTATTCTAAAAAAATCTCTTTTCTAACTCCAAAAAAATAGTTCTACATTTTATCATTTTCTAGAAAAGTTCTTTGCCACTAACAATCTCTGCATTTGTATCCCTAAATTAAAAATGCAAAATACATGGTAAAATATTTATAAGACACTTTTATAAATTTTCAATACCATTGTATATTTTATAGCATCAAATATTTAACATATTTTACAAATTCTAGAGCCAGAAGAAATCTCAAATATTTAGTTTAAACTTGCCATCTGTGGATGGGGAAACTGAGTCCCCAAATAAAGAAGCATCTTGTCTAAGATTACACAGCCAGTAAATGGAATGAAGTTCTCCCGGGATTGTCCTGGTTTAATTATAGTGAGCCTATTCTCTCTCAAAACTATCTCAGTTTGGAAAATAAAGCATTAGCTCATCCTAGTTGATGTGCCTACTCAAGTGTAAACTGGAGGTCAGCTTCCAGTTTAGAACTTTTTCTCCTCGTCTCCTCAAAACAAAATCTTTTAAAGTACTGAATCCTAGTCCCTATGCAATTACTGGTACAGATAACTCTTGGATTATCTTTTTGTTGTTGTTGTTGAGACGGAGTCTTGCTCTGTCGCCCGGGGTGGAGTGCAGTGGCCGGATCTCAGCTCACTGCAAGCTCCGCCTCCCGGGTTTACGCCATTCTCCTGCCTCCTCCCGAGTAGCTGGGACTACAGGCGCCCGCCAACTCGCCCGGCTAGTTTTTTGTATTTTTTAGTAGAGACGGGGTTTCACCGTGTTAGCCAGGATGGTCTCGATCTCCTGACCTCGTGATCCGCCCCTCTCGGCCTCCCAAAGTGCTGGGATTACAGGCTTGGGCCACCGCGCCCGGCCAAAAATGCGCGACGGATTATCTTTTTTGTTTTGTTTTTGCTTTTGTTTTTCTGAGACCCAGTCTCTGTCACTAGGCTGGAGTGCTGTGGCGCGATCTCAGCTCATGGCAACTTCCGACTCCCTGGTTCAAGCAATTCTCCTGCCTCAGCCTCAGCCTCCTGAGTAGCTGGCAATAAAAATCATAATTTACATTATGATTTTAGAAAGTTGTTGCAAATCTCTAGCTGTAAAGTAGAGTAGAATCAACAAGAAAATGGATTTGTGAATTAGTAAGATTTGAGGTTGAAATACAGTCTCTGCCCTTTATTGAATGTTTTGAACAATTTTTTTAGTCTTTGTAGATTCCTTTCCAGATTTCTCCTTTGTAATCTAGGATAAGAGAGAATTCAGTATTGTTATGAGGATAAGTAAAAATTAACGTATTTAACTCTGTAAATATTAAATGTTACTGAAATTGGTAATAATAAACGAATAATGATGGTGGGAGTAGGAATGGAAAAGCAGAGATAAATTGTGAGAGACACTGCAGAGATACCCTATCCAACTAGGACTCCTGAATAAAACACCTGTTTTTAGCACTGGGCTGAGCTAGATGAACAATCAGTCCTTAATGACGGTAATTAAATTTCATTTGCTTTCATGCCAAGATTTTTTTAATTAGTATTTCTCATTTTAGGAAATAATTATGACTTGGAAAAAAAGTTGCTGATTTGTATTTTACAAATATATAGTAGGCATACAACATGAGATCAGATTAAAAGTGTTTAAGAATAGTTTTACAATAATATGATTAAAGAGTCCCTTCTTGGTCTATAATCATAATAAAGGTATTGTACCATATTCTACTTACTGCTCAACTTCAGTCAAACTTAAAATATAGTCACTTTCATTTAACTGAGGGCAGTATGCCATGAATTCTGAAACATCTGCCACAAATTAAGCAGGACCATTAATGGGATTTGAATTTGGTCTAACGCTGTTAATGGCCCTCCAGTAAGATAAATTCTTAGGTACCTTCAAAGTAGGTTGAGACTGTGGAAGGGGTAGACAGATAGTTGGCTGCAGATGCTAGCATCGTTAGTATTATGTTAGTCAGACACCAGTGTAATAATGAAAATGTACATAAGTGTGAAAAACTACACTGGCATTGACTTAAAATTTTGAGACAGCAGTTATGGCTTGATAATGAAAAGACAAGAATTTTTTTCTGTAATTAATAGTGCATTTGTTGATTTAAGCAGTAGATTTCAGAAAACACCTATTAGAATTTCAAGCATATTGGACTTTATTTTAACCCAGAATAAATATTTCCAAGTCATGAACACTAAGAATTTTGACTAGAAGACAATGTTGCTCACATTTTTCTATCAGAAATTCAGTAAACACACATATATACAATTATAAACAGGTTTTCCCCCAAATTTTAAATACTGGCCATTTTAGGAAGCTGATTAAGATTTTCAATTTAGCAACAGTATGAATATGATCAACTCGAGTTTGTTTGTGTTCTTGTGGCTGCAATGCAATTGGTAACTATCCAGCAAACTCAATGTCCACCAAAATTTTACATGCTATCAGGATCATATGAAGATTTTCCTTCTTCCTGAATAATCAGATAACATTTGCTGGAGCTTTAGCTCATCAGCTTCAAACAGTCCAGTGCTGTTTTAATTATTTTAATTATGAACTTATGCAGTATTTCTTTCCTTTTGTATTTTAATTAAATTTAGATTTTGTTTGAATTTCATGAAAAGATTGTTTAATGAAAAAGGCATCCTGTTAACATCATATAACTCAACCATCAGTTTGACCAAGGAATATGGCCAGAAGTGCCTTATAGGATCAAAAGACATTTCTTCCAAAAAAAAATTAATTTATATTGCCTTTCAATACATATCAGCTTCTCTGAATCCTAAAATTATCTTGGTAGTATGTCAATCAACCTGTTCTATTCTGAAATCTCTCTTAATGACTTTGATTTTAAATTTCATTTAATCCAGCATTACAGTGCAGAAAAATTGATTAACCTTTCATTCTTTCAAATATGTTACCACTTAAAATTCACAAAATATTCGGTAATGCATATTATATTAAATGTTTATAATGTTTAAAATATTATGTATTTCACCTTGTTAATTTGAATAAAGTAATTCAGGTAAAGAACGTCATACAGTAAAAGATTGTCTTTTCTTCCTTTTCTTGCATTATGACTGTCTCTTCTCCTTTCTCTTACATTCTTTTCCCTTCTCTTCTCTGCAATTTGTTTTCTTCCTGTCTTTCTCTTTACTCTTTTCCTAAAATATATATATTGTATACATAGTGTGCATTATATACATAATGCATACATAGTGTGCATTATATACATAATGCATACATAGTGTGCATTATATACATAATGCATACATAGTGTGCATTATATACATAATGCATACATAGTGTGCATTATATACATAATGCATACATAGTGTGCATTATATACATAATGCATACATAGTGTGCATTATATACATAATGCATACATAGTGTGCATTATATACATAATGCATACATAGTGTGCATTATATACATAATGCATACATAGTGTGCATTATATACATAATGCATACATAGTGTGCATTATATACATAATGCATACATAGTGTGCATTATATACATAATGCATACATAGTGTGCATTATATACATAATGCATA
>NW_016803732.1:672813-706733 GCF_001698545.2 Rhinopithecus bieti | reverse complement strand
AAAAAAAAAAAAAAAAAAAAAAAAAAAAGAATAATTTAATTAAATTTTTCTCAGAAGCCCACCAGTGAGCTTCTCATATTTTCCTGGCCGTAATCAGTTCATTTGCCCATTCCTTAATTAATTTCTATGAAGAGTGCTGAGATGATGAAAACAAGTAAATATTCAACTTCCAACCCAGGGAGAGGGGGACAAAATGGGTATCCCCAGAGGCATCTGGGAACATGGGGGAGGAATGAATACTTCAACAGTATGGGGAATATTTGACAATTTGCATTTAGAAACTAGGAAATGGGATGGAATGGTACTTGTAGGCAAAGAACAGAACCTGCTTGGTATTTTGCTTTCTCATGTGAACCCTCTTGCCATCACCCTTCAAAGACCCTGGATTTGTCCTCCTAGGCCACATCTGACGTGGGACTAAGGAGCTCTAAGAGCCTTTGGCGGGGCAGAGGAGAGGGAAGCTTAGTGATAAATGCTGATACAATTTGCTTTAGGTATTGAACTTTTTAAATTATCATCGCTCAGCCTTGGGATCTCTTTTTGACAATACGGCAATCCATCAGTACCTTTATCAGTCTTTCGGGCTTCCCCTAGTTCCAAGAGCTGGTATCAATGATCAAAGTAATTATCATAGCTTTGAATCAAAATGTCCATGCCCCACCAGACAGATAATTCTGTGAGCGGCTTCTGTTTCTGACCGTCCTAACTCTACTTTGAAATAACTGTTAAAGTAGCATTGGGTGGGGAAACCATAAATGCAACCTGCTTTGCATTACAACTGGTTTTCATAGCAACCCTGATTTTTGTTTTGTTTTGGTTTGGATTTTTTCTGGGAAGAGACTGATTAAGAGAAGATGCTTGGTCGAGGCCTAGGAATTTAGGGTTGTTTGCTTTTGGTTTTGTTTTTGTTCTCTAGCTAACTTTCCTATTTCTCTGCCTTTGCCTGACCTAACTTTAGCATGGAATTCAGCTGTCTCCATTTTGGCAGGCTGGTGGACACAAAGTTAGCTCAGATGTAGACAACAGGTAGAAAGATCCTCTCTCAGGACAAATATTCTATTTTTTCTGCATTTAGATGGACCACCTCATTTAATCTCTTTACCAGACCTACTAAAGACTGAAAGATACTAATACACCATAATACTCTACTTTTGTTTTCTGCTCCAGTATTGTATAGCCAAATGCAGCAGGAAACCATGTAGTCAAATAGTTCTTGTCACTTTGTGATGGCCATCAACTTCTACATTGCAAACAAAGTATCCTTACCACCTAATCTCCTCCATGCTCCCAAGTCTACATTTTAGGTCTGTTATTTGGAACATCTCATTTTTTGACCTAAATTTTGTTCCTGTTGAGATATTTTTTGGCTTGAAATAACAAGAAATCTGAACTCAAAAATGACTCAAAAATACAAACATTTTTTAACAGCATGATGCTTAAGTTCTAGACATGATTGATTGACCAGTCCTGATCACAAACTAAGATTTTGTACTAAACTAATCCATAGGAACTGGAGAGTACCCCTTCCAGTGGAGACAGCAGCAGCAGAAGCAACAATTTCTGTGGGCAGAGGCGACATCTATAAGTAATCAAGATCAGCATCCAAGCCTAGCAGTGGCAGTGGTACAGGATGTGTCTGCTCTGTTTTTAGCAACAGAAAGCACAACGTCCCCAAGGGAGAAGTTATGGGATATTTTCACTGTGTTGCTAGCTGCAGCCAAGGCTCCTTTATTCCTGATTCTTTTCCAATTCTAGTTCTGCTGCCTTTTCAGAAATCAATAAATTTATTTCCTGCTCAAATCAATGTATTTTACTTGCTTGCAACCAAGAATAAGACCCTAAAGTTGTGCTATTTAAATTTGACTTTCATCTTTCATATGGAGCTAAATTATAAAAACAGAAAAACTAAACACATCAAAATTAACTAGATATTGAGACAGAAGGAACTTATGTGTACAAAACACATAAGAAGTAACAAAAGTGGTTATTTAAAAATCAAAACTATCTCAGGTTAAAAATATTGCAAATACTATTTAAAACAACTTAGCAATTGAAATTAAATATCACCTAAATTATCTTTGCTATATATAGAATGTACAAATCTAAAAGAAAACCGTACAACTAAATAATAGAAAAAATAGAACAAAGGCACGAATAGCAATTAAAAGAATGCAATTTTAAAATTACTTATTAACTAGGGATCAGTAAGTAATAAAATGAAAAAGTGACCACTAAATTTAAAAAAGAAAAAAGCAATCTTTTACCATTTTAAGTTTAACAAATTGACCTTTTCAAAATAATGTTCATTTCTCATGAAGGTTGGTCTGAAAAGACCAAATCTTTATAATCTGGGATAATAGTATAATTCAGTATGCAATTTTTAAAATATTGTCTAGCCAATACATACAGCCTGAAATTTGTTTGTACTCAGATTCATTCTGCTTCCAGGTGTTAGAATTAATCAAAAATATGAGGATAAAGATATATGAGCTGTGAACCAGAACTCTTATTCTTAATAGTATTAAAGTTTTGGAAGCAACCTAAATATGTAATGGCCAGGGAATCACCGAATCCAAGCTCATTTACAGGATGTACATTATAATATTATACCATTAATTATTATAATATTATAATACTATTAATATAGTACCATATAACAATATTGTAATACCATTTTTTAAATTATTGGTAAGATTTCAAGACAGTTTATTTTTTACTTTAACTGCTTTTATTCCTAAACGAGTTTGTATGTATTTTGAAAAAATGTATTCAATTGTTTTTATCGCTATTTTGTTGTATATATTTAAAGTTTGCAGCATGTTTTGATATACTTATCTTCGTACATATATGCATAGTGAAGTGATTACTACAGTTAAGCAAGTTAACAATTGCTTAACATATAGTTACTCCTCCTTTTTGTGTTAGTAAAAGTACCTAAAATATACTCTCTTGGCAAATTACCGGTATACAAAATTACTAAATATAGTCTTCATGTTGTACATTAGATTATTTATGCAATAGATTTCAGATAGACGATAGATTGCCAATTTTTATTTCTGCTTACATGTATTATATATGTAATAACTATTTTTGAGTGAAATCGATATCAACTGATATATGGAATTAAATAATTACTGAAACTTAGCTGTTTATAATTAAAATTATTTCCTAAAATTCCTTTCATTAAAAGAATTGTGAAAATATTAACTGGTTGGTGTTACTAGTATGTACTTGCTTAATTAATCATTTGATAAATGACCATAGTTCCAATTTTTCTAGCCAAAAATAACATAGTAAGGCCAATCTGCATAAACATGAAAAAGCCATCCTTAAGTGTTCTTAAAAAAAACAACTTGAATAAAAATATAGACATTTTAAAGAAACTGAAACAGAAATGTTTGAATACAATCAAAATATCTTATAAAAATAACATCGTTTTACAGGAAAAAACATTACATAATGGGAAAATGACTTGAGCCTTATCTATTATAAATCAAAAGCATTTCACATAAATTTAGACTATCAGTTGGATTTCTTCTTTTCCTGATTCATATAATCAATACACAGTTGCTTAATTTTTCTAAAAGTATGCCACATTTTTACTTGCTTCAGTTTGGGAATATTTTTTACACCTTTATCTTTTCCAGGAGTTCAAATTGGTTTTCTTTTTTGTTGCTGTTTGCAGAAGACCTGTGCCCACAACTCATCAATAATTTCTAGGTTCTTATCTATGTAATTTATGTAATGGTTCCTAACTTTATTTTAAAACCCCAAACTTAATATTTTTTAATAAATTAATCTTCTTTATTTTATTTCCATAGTTTATTGGGGAACAGGTAATGTTTGGTTACAGGAGTAAGTTCCTTAGTGGTGATTTGCAAGATTTTGGTGCACCCATCAGCTGGGTAGTATACGCTGTGCACTATTTGTAGTCTTTTATCCCTCACCCGCTTCCAACCTATTCCCCACGAATCCCCAAAGTCCATTGTGCCATTCTTATGCCTTTGCATCCTCATAGCTTAGCTCCCACCTATGAGTGAGGACATACAATGTTTGGTTTTCCATTCCTGAGTTACCTCGCTTAGAATAATAGTCTCCATTATCTTTTTTTTAAAAGACTATCAAGTGCAGTAGTGAGAAGGGAAAGAAGAAAGAGGGAGCTCAATCTGTAACTGACTGTGAACAATTAACTGAGACAATTCACTACCTTCAGACCAACCCCAAACTTAATATTCTAACTTGAACCAATTCCTTACAACCTTCTGTATTTGCTGTTATCCTGGAATTTATTTTTTTATATTCCAGGATTTCTTCCACTAACTGTGAAGTTCAATTGTTCATTTACCTCAAATTTTATGTTGCTTTAGTAGGATGCATCTTAAAATATCTTCCCAAAATTTTGAAGTCTTAGCTTTATTATCTTGTACCATTTAGTATTGCTAATGTGAAGTCTAAACAGACTTTAAATAAAGTCATCCCTATATCTAGAAGAAAGCTCTTTTTTTTTCTTGAAGTTTTTGGATTTTCTCCTAATCCTTGAAGATCTGCAGTGCCACCACTTCAGTGAATGGGGTGTATGTGGATGAGGAAGGAGGCAGGATGGTGTGTACATGTGTAAGGTTTTTTTTTTTTTCATGTTGTTTTTGAACATTATTGCTACTACTTCATTTCTTTAGTGGTTCCTTTGCATTAGATTGACTCTTCTAAAAATCTGAAAATTTATCTTATGTTTACTTTCCTCTTCTAACTTTATTTTCTCCTTCTATACTTTTTGCTAGCCTAATATTGGATACTCTATAACTGGTCTCCAGATTGCTTACATTTTCTCATTTTCCATATCTTTGTCTGATCAGAATGCTGGTAAATATTCTCAAATTGATCAATTTATCCTATGGATGAGTAATACATTTTTCAGCCCTCCTACTGAATATGACTCTTCAGCAACTTCCATTTTAACTTTAGGAGCATTATCGTGTTATATGTATAACATATATAATGAAAATGTATAAATGCACATATATATTTATATTTTATACAATAAGATAAGCAGCAGAAAAGGCTATTTATATCATACACATAGGTACATATAGACTTGATAGGATATTCCACCTGTAGAATGGTCCTAACTCATTCCAGCATTAACTCAAAACTCCAAGTCCAAAGTCTCTTCTGAGACAAGGCAAGTCCCTTCTACCTATGAGCCTGTAAAATCAAAATAAAATGGCAGTCTTTTCTTGTTGTATAGATGCAACATCCTATCAAACCTTCCTTTCAAGAATAATTAACAATATTTAGAAAGTGCAATGCTGAATAGTGAGGAGTCCTTCCATCCTTCGTTAAGACATTCATCATGCATGTAAAGCAATAGACAAGAAAGATGTCAAGCTGCCACCTATTATTTAAAAGGTCTTTAAAAATGCACCTACTCAGGCAAGAGGTTAGAGATCAATTTAGAAGAATACCAAGATCTAAAGGGTTTCACATATTTCTTGACATCGTCAATAAAGACTTCCTGGAAAAGCTGTAATCCAGGCCCATCTGATAATGAAAGGTATAGAGAACATAGCCTCGTTCAGATAGCCAGCTCTTTAGCTAGTCTGAATATCAAGTAATTTTGAGGTTTACAAATGATGAATTTTCTGCCCTAAATTAAAGTCTGTGTAGACCAAGTTAGAGAGATTAAAAAGCAGAACCTGAAATAAGATTTGGGACAGAGAAGAGCAACAAAATTGTAAAAAGGGAAACTTCTCCCAGGTACCTCCCTGGCATCCTGTTGGATACCTTAAATATGTGCTATGGGGCACTGTCTGCCTAATAAAGTAAATAACACCCATATGAAAACCCATTTCTGGGAAAGAGCCTGGAGGCAAATAACCCAGTCTCATCTTCTAGCTCATTGCGTAGCAGGCAGAAGATAAAAGAAGTGAAGGGAAATGCAATGACCAAAGTACCAAGACTCATGCTGGAAATGGTGGAAACCTTCTAGGTAGAGACTAGATTGGAGAACCATGTTTGGACATGAATTGTGGTATTGGTTAATAGCCATTGGGCCATAATATCCAAGAATACAAGTAAATCAATAGCTTACCGAGATTGTTAAAAGAATTGTGTTACCAATGAAACCCCATATCTAATATCAAGGGCCAATATTTACTAAAATTTTAACAGATGCTCTGACCCAAAGGGAAATAAACTGGACTATACTTATTTCAAAGAAGTTAATAGTTTCAGAAATCACTTAAATGCACATAAATATTACAAATCTCTGTAGATATCATTAGTCAATTATTATGTGACAATTAGCTTAGAAAAATAAATGCAAGTAAGGAATGGAAACGAGTTAGGAACATCTAGTCTAATTCTCATGTCTTACAAACGAAGATGCTACGTGTCATTTGGTTATCTTCCTTACGAAAGACCATGCAGCTACTAAACAGATGCATATTCGGCCCTCGAACTGTTTTTTTGATATCCAGTATAGTTTTAGACCATGCTATTTCTAATAAATCCATACTTTTTCCTCTCGTTACCTATATGGCCTACAACTAGATATCGTGAGAACTCACTCACTATCACAAGAACAGCATGAGGGCAAAAGCCCTCATGATTAAATTACCTCCAGCTGAGTCCCTCCCACGATATGTGGGATTATGGGAACTACAATTAAAGTTAAGATCTGGGTGGGGACACAGAGCCAAACCATATCATTCTGCCCCTGGCCCCTCCCAAATCTCATGTCCTCACATTTTAAAACACAATCATGCCCTTTTAACAGTCCCCCAAAGTCCTAACTCATTCCAGCATTAACTCAAAACTCCAAGTCCAAAGTCTCTTCTGAGACAAGGCAAGTCCCTTCTACCTATGAGCCTGTAAAATCAAAAGCAAGTTAATTGCTTCTTAGATACATTGGAGGTAAAGGTATTGGATAAATACAGTCATTCCAAAAGGGACAAAATTGCTAAAACACAGGGGCTACAGGACCCATGCAAGTTTAAAATCCAGCAAGGCAGCCAAATCTTAAAGCTCTGAAATGATCTCCTTTGACTCTATATCTCACATCCAGGGCATGCTGAGGCAAAAGATGTGTTCCCATGGCCTTGGGAAGCTCTACCCCTGTGGGTTTGCAACCCACAGCCCTCCTTCTGGCTGCTTTTACAGGCTGACGGTGTCTGCAGCTTTTCCAGGCACACGGTGCAAGCTGTCAGTGGATATACCATTCTGGGGTCTACGGGATGGTGGCCCTCCTCTCACAGCTCCACTAGGTAGTGACCAAGTGGGTACTCTGTGTGGAGGCTCTGACCCCAGATTTCTCTTCTGCATTGCCCTAGCAGAGGTTCTCCATGAGGGCTCCACTCCTGCAGCAAACTTCTGCCTGGACATAGAAGTGTATACCAGATGTCCTCTGAAATCTAGGTGGAGGTTTCCAAACCTCAGTTATTGACTTCCATGCACCCATAGGCCCAATGCCACGTGGAAGGCACCAAGGCTTGAGGCTTGAACCTGCTGAAGCAATGGCCTGAGCTGTACATTGTTCCATTTTAGTCACCGCTGGGACACAGGGGACCAAGTCTCAAGACTGCACAAAGCAGCGAGCCCTAGGCCTGGCCCATGAAACTATTTTTACCTCCTATGCCCCCAGGCCTGTGATGCCAGGGGCTGCCATTAAAGTCTCTGATATGCTCTAGAGACATTTTCCCTATTGTCTTGGTGACTAACATTTGGCTCCTTGCTACTCATGCAAATTTCTGCAGCCAGCTTGAATATCGCCTCAGAAAATGGATTTTTCTTTCCTATTGCATTGTCAGGCTGCAAATTTTCCAGACTTTTTACTCTGCTTCCACTTGAATGCCTTGCTGCTTAGAAATTGCTTCTGCCAGATATCCAAAATCATTTCTCTTGAGTTCAAATTTCCACAGATCTCTAGGGCAAGAGCAATCTCTTTGCTAAAGCATAACCGGAGTCACCTTTGCTCCAGTTTCCAACAAGTTCTTCATTTCCATCTGAGACCACCTCAGCCTGGACTTCATTGTCCATATCACTATCTGCATTTTGGTCAAAGCCATTCAACAAGTCTCTAAGAAGTTCCAAACTTTTCCACATCTTTCTGTCTTCTAAGCCCTCCAAGTCTCTAGGAATTTCCAAATGTTCCCACATTTTTCTGTCTTCTTCTGAATCCTCTACACTGTTCCAATCTCTGCCTGCTACCCAGTTCCAAAGTTGCTTCCATATTTTCCAGTATCTATATAGTAGTGCCCCACTCTCTGTGGTACCAATTTACTCCATTAGTCTATTCTCACATTGCTAATAAAGAGATACCTGAGATTGGGTAATGTATAAAGGAAAGAACTTTAATTGAGTAACAGTTCCATAGGACCGGGGAGGCCTCAGGACACTTACAATCATGGCGAAGGCAAAGCAAACTCATCCTTCTTCACATGATGGCAGGAAGGAGAGCTGCTGAGCAAAAGGGGGAAAAGTACCTTATAAAACCACCAGATCTCATGAGAACTCCCTTACGATCACAAGAACAACATGAAGGTAACTGTCCCCATGATTAAATTACCTCCCACTAGGTCCCTCCCACAACATGTGGATATTATGGGGACTACAATTCAAGGTGAGATTTGGGTACGAACACAGAGCCAAACCATAACAGGGCTAGTGAATTATAAGCGTAGGAATTACTTTGTTAAAATACAGATTCTGATTTAGTAAGGGTGGAGAAGGACCTGAAAGTCTGCATTTTTATCTAGCACCTACTTGCTATTGATTGCTAGTCCTTGGATCACCTATTAACTACAAAAGTTATGGAATATTCATTCTTCCTTATATCTAAACAGACACTTGCCACGGACCATTAGAATGTCACTTTTAACTCTTGGCACTAAGGCAATATTTAATAAATTACAATGTCTAACAAATACTCCAGTAACCTTATATCAAAAGAGCATAAACAAGTTTTTAAATATTCATGGTTTTCATAATTTTGCATAAATATCAAAATAAGGTTTTACAAATTCCTTTGTGTTTTTTAATTTTGTGGCAAAACTATTTTACTTAAAATGGGCATTTGTTGTGTGAAAATATTTAGAATGCTTACCATGAAACTGAAGTTGATATATTCTTGTTCCTTTGCAGCAACTAGCAAATTGCCACAAATTATGTATGTAAAATAAATGAATTTTTAGTGAATTCCTCACTTGACTTCCCACAATTTCAGCTTCTTCATTGGGTAAAATCAAGACTCTTAAACCTTGCCTACTACTGCCGACAATATCTAGCATAATACAAAGAATGTAAATAGGAAGGTCAGAAAACTTGTTTGGAGTTCTACCAAATAGTCTTGGTGGAAAAGCACACTCTTCATAAATGACATAAGGAATATGTCAAAATATGTCAATATTTTTGTATAACTAAAAGTTATACCAATGCTTATTACTTGCTACCACTAATATTGTTCCCACTACTACCACTAGTATTACTACCATTTTATAGATAGTAAGAAATGTTCATTATGTCTGGGCATTTACACTATTTAACACAGTTAGAATTATTGCAGAGCAAAGATATTTTCCTCAGTCAAGTTTGTATATTAGTTATACAATTGACAAGAAAACAGAATTCACCAAATAAAGTCCATCTCAATTTATATTTAAGTTATGATAGTAGAGATATAAATATTTAAAAATAGAATTTAAAGGATTAAAGTATAACATGTTAACTAAAACTGATGTTTATTTTGTTACTCTTATGTAGGTTTGCAAAAGTCTTAACTTCTGAAAAGGAAGAATACAATTTGGTTTGTTTTTAAAGCATCCTGATGCAAGAAAGAGAAGCATGACTTATCCAGAATACTAAATGTCACAGAGAGCTAACTACAATCTATTTAAACAACATTTACAAAATATTTTCAAATATAAGTCACCCATATTGTTTATATTGTAATATAGTTGTTGCTCTGCTCTAGAAAATGTGATTTTCTGATTATGATTGTATTGTATATAATTTTCTGAATTAATTACATAATAGTTAAGATTATTTAGAAGAATAATTTTAGAAATAATTAGAGTAACATTTCTAAAATGATATCTTAATGATGTGACTCATATATACAAATTTTCATAAGTTTCTGTTTGTACTTCTAGATTTATTCCAAAATGAAATTAAACAAACATGAGTTTGAAACCAAAATCTACAGTTATGTCAACCTCTTTAGATTCATTCCTTAGGCTGTAAATATTATTCAATTCTCCATTAATAACTTGTTTCTTAAAATATTACATAACTACTCAGGTTTATATCATAAGATTTTCACATTCAAAAGAAGAAAAAAAAGCTTTGTTAAAGGTTGCGACTGGAAATAATTTCTAAAGGCATGTCTGGTAAACTGGTAGACATTACTTTTTCACACACCAAATGTTGTAAGCCATCTTCTGAAATTGTTTGTTCCTAAATTTACCTTCCTTCACTAACAAGAGCTGAATTGTAGATACCAACACTCGATGGTGACTTCTTACAGACATAGAAATCTTTCCATGTAAAAACTGATGACAGGGCCTGGCACACTTTGCAGTAATTGTATTAAGGAAATGATTAATTTTTTTAATGTTTTTAAAGCATTTATCGTTATAAATTTTTAGCACTTAATTAAAACTATCTATTTCTCCCAAATACCATGTCTCTTTTGAGTTGCCCTCAGACAACTTCATAAAGAATAAAATATTGTTGTACAACATCACATTATACTGGACCTTGAAACTACCTTCCTTCTACAGCAGATCTTGATTCAAGCTCATCAATAACATGCAAAAAGGTAACTAGAGTTGTTTCTATAGAATGTATCACATGAATACATAAGCCAACTAATGCTATGCCAATTTAACACGAGAAAAATAAATATTTTTTCAGAGTTAGCAGACACACATTTATTCAAATAAGCATGGAGTTTATTTCATAGGAAAAATTAGGCCTGGAACTGAGTTTAGAAGTAGGGACAAGCAAGAGTTGAGATTCCCTGTCATTGTCCTTCATTGTCCACATCACTATCAGCGCTTTGGTCAAAGCCATTGCCTGAGTATCAGATGAGAAATAATTTAAAGGAAGAGCTGGGCAAGTATATCAGAGTTGAAATACGGAGAGAAGAACCATCAAGATGGTGACAGGAGCCAGGTTTTTGTAGCCCAACTTCTTATGTCTCCTATATGAAGTAGACAAAAGGGTTTTAGAGATTTCTAGTGCGTGACTTTTAAGTTTGCTCATCTTTTGCTGGAAACATTGTATGCAATCCCTTTTCCCGGGATTACTTCACCAAGATGCTGGTCAGGTTAAAACTCACTTGAAATATCCCAGTAGGAAATTAATCGTGATGCTACTCTTCCACATTCTGGAAAAACAAAATCCACCTTCTATATAAACCGCCTCCTTTTTTAAAGTGGCACTTGAACCATCATTTTCTTTGGGGGAGAGGAAACAAAGAGTACAAGGTAAGAGTGGGGACTGAAGGACCAGACTCGTGTTCAGTCACCAGGCATGGAAACTTGATCAGGTTTGCTTTACATATCAGTGCTTCAAATTCCTCATCTATGAAATGGGCTTTTTCCATGCTACAAGGACCTGTTGTGCTACTGGAGTCCATTTCATCTACTCCTTGCTCCCAGACATAGCTCCCTGATCTGTCCCATAGCTTCCAAAGTCCGTGCAATGAGACAGAGGAGACTTCTAACTCCTTGTAATCTTGACGCTTCCTTGATCACAACTTGTAAAAGACTAGAAAAACAGGAGGGAGAAAAAAAGTGTACCCAGCAGTCTCCTTTCCTTCTGCTCCTTTATGTAGAGGATCACTTTCTCTATTCTACCTGTACAAACATCAATCGTGTTTTTATGTTTACATTTCCTGTGAATATTGCATTATCTGCTACATACAGACAATGAATGAAAAAATAAATAAATGAAGATGTTCATCAACTTATCACAACTTATTACCAGCAGTTCTGTTAGGATTGCTCAACTGGTGTCAGAAAAATAGAAATCTGGACCTAACATCTAAGAAAACCTCCAACACTGTGACACTGTAACTTGAGCACCTCGCAAGTATTCCATGCTGGACAGCATCACAGATTCTCACCAGGCTTCTTCAGGGATCAGGAGGATAACTTAAATAGGTTATCTCAAAAATTCTGTTGTCTTCTTCAAAATTCTTTTTTTCAGAAAGCAATAATCTCAATTACAAAAAAACTAAATAGACTAAAACCGTACACAGTAATGTGAAATCACATTTCTGTTTTAGAGAAAAAACGAGAAAATAAGATTAGAAAATGAAGACATAATAAGAAAAGTAAATATTTTAAAGGGAACAGGATTCATTCTGTAAAAAGGAAATGAGGAGGTAAAACAGAGAACCTCTGCTTACTACGGCTTCCAGTAATTTGCTCACTTTGTGTTTCTATTAGGAGAGTGAAAAGAAACCTACTCATTTAAGAAATTTTCAAATTGACGATGAAACTATGCTGTCAGAAAGGCTAGAAGCTTAGTTACATGTGCCTCCTCTTATTCAGTGTCATTTCTGCAGTAAACTGTATTAATACCCTACAATAGAAAACTGAGATACAACTCATAATTGTTTTGAACCACAAGTGTTAGACTTGAGATTCTTACTCAAATTCTAAAATTTTTTCTGTGGGTGGTATCTTAAAGCTCAAAGACAAAATCACTTTTTAAATGTGTGACTATATCTAACAAATACTTACTGAGTATTCACTATGTACCAGGCCCTGTGGTAGGCACCAGATAATAAGCAGCAAGTCAGACAGATGGTATCCCCTCCATCCTCATGAAGTTTGCTGTTTAAACTCATCAAACAGTTCTAATATTTAAAGCCAAATCAAATATATTACATTTCTGTCCCAGAGGTTAAGGAATAGATGGGATTTTAAATGTATTACTTTATTATTTTAGAATAAATGGATACACATCATCATAAAGTTACTTACAACAAAAGTCTAATAAAAGTTTTTTGTCAATGTTTGCATTTTAAAAGGAACATAGATCAGAATGAAACAGATCCACAGAAACACATGTACTGTCAGATGTAGCAAAAGATGGATAATATTTTGCTAATTTGGCAAGTTAAATAGCACATGGATTCATAGTGTAGCTGTGTTATTAAATCTATATCCAAAATACTGTGGAAATAATATGAACATTTATTCCAAAGGCATGTAGACCCTTTGAAGAAAATTGTTTCTAGAATAGTTTCTGCTAAAAGTTATCCTTACAGGTAAGCTTACAACACTGCTAAGAGCAAATCCAGATGGCTTTTGGTAGCTGTGCTGTGTTGGTGGAGTTCAGTTTCTCGATAAAAGGAGGGAAGTGCTGTCCTTATGTAAAATAAAAATAATTTTAAAATACTATGAGGCCAGGCACAGTGGCTCATGCCTGTAATCCCAGCACTTTGAGAGGCCAAGATGGATGGATCATCTGAGGTCAGGAGCTCGAGACCAGACTGGCCAACATAGTGAAACCCCATCTCCACTAAATATACAAAAAGTTAACTGGACATGGTGACGTGCACCTGTAATCCCAACTACTTGGAAGGCTGAGGCAGGAGAATTGCTTGAACTCAGAAGGTGGAGGTTGCAGTGAGCCGAGACCACGTCACTGCCCTCTAGCCTGGGCAACAGAGTGAGACTCCATCTCGAATAAATAAATGACTATAAATATAAGAGAAAATCACACAAATCGGAAACCTTAATTGTAGCAAGATAATGGTTGCTGCATATAGAAGGCAGTGTTGCCTTATGGAGTTATGGTGGAACTAGATGGCCTTAGAGAGGTCACCTCTTACATACATATGCATCTTCAATATACTCAGGACATGGACATAATAAATAATAATCATAAATCATAAAAGTGCTTTCTCTCAATGACTATCAATATAAGTTATAGAGAACTAAAGTTTGAAAGGGGTTTTTTAAAGAATGTTATTCAAACCTGGTAGATCTAATGCTAAAAAAGAAAGTGAAAACAAGAAGCTAAGACATCTCTCTTCCGAAATGAGAGGAGGCAGAAAGGACATGATAATGAGATAGGTTCTAAATATATCCTGCACAAATTCCCCCTGCATATGTTCTCTGTAAATATATCTCTTAGTGTTTAAATTTGGAAATTTAAATACTAATTTTATTAAATATTTCAATCTATATCTCAGACTGTTATAGTTTCCCCAACTCCCATTACATGAGTTACAACCTGAGCAAATGAAGCCAATATCATTTCTGATTGGACCAGACAAACATGATTAATTGGCCTCTACAAAGTCATATTGCATTCTTCTTAACTCTCTTTTTCCTAGCTGTCATATACTTATATGTCAGAAGCCAAATAACATACATTCCCAAAGATATAACCCTTAGTCTGAGCCCTGAATATAATTTAAATATTGATTGATCTTGCTTTTCCAGAATTTACACTTTACTCACCTTCTAAATTATATTGTCTTCCTCATGAACGAATCTACTGCCGATTAAACATTTTTATGTTGTAGAATGATATAAATGTTAGTTTTAATTTATTTTATAATAAACAATAAAATATAGCTTATTATATACATTATAATCAGAAAACACATAAGATTTTATAAATTTCATTTAAAAAGTCTTTCTCAAGAAATCTCCCATGCTTTAACTTTTGTGCAGAGGTAGGATATTGATCTCATTTCACATGACAGCAAAGTACTAACATAGGGAAGAGAGATTTGCCATTCAGTCTTATTGACAAGTACTAGCCAGATGCCAGATAAATGGGTGTAGTATATAGTAACCAACAATAATATTTTTCATGGAACTGACAGAGCACCACAACTAGTTAGAAACAGTGAGACATACCTCTATGATAGTTCCTAATTCAATTTCTAAGCCTGCCAAGTATAAGTTTTACATTTATGCTGTTCTAGAGTAGACCAGCTATTCCAATCTCTAGCTACACATTGGAATCACCTGGAGAGATATTGAAAAATACCAATATCCAAGCCCTGTCTCAGACTAATAAAATAATCATTTCTCTGGTAGAGGCCTGAATGTTATCAGATTTTTGCAGTATCTTTCCAGGTGATGCTGATGTAGTGGGAATGGGAGCGTGAATATATTGATTTTTTTCCTCTGTGCTGATTCTTCATAACTCCCTTAGAGCTTTCTGGATCTAAGAATATCTTTCTCTAAAGGAAATATCAAACAAGACTTTCAAAGGACTGGCTTGACACTTAAAGCCAATCGTTTTTTATAATGTTTGTTGTATAATTGGGATTTATAAATTTATAATTGGGATTTGCTTTGCCATTAAATGTTCATATTCAAGAGAACGAATTTTAAAGCAGAAAGTGACATTAATAATGAACCAAATGCCTAATCTCAAATAACATTATTCTTAAAATTTTACTTCCCTTTCTCAAAGAACTTGAAACAGAACTACCATTCAACCCAGCAATCCAATAACTGAGTATATACCCAAAGAAATACAAACCATTCTGCCATAAAGAAACATGCCATGTGTGTTCATCATGGCATGATTCACAATAGCAAAGACATGGGATTAACCTAGATGCCCATCAATGGTGAACTGGATAGAGAAAATACGGTACTTATATATCATGGAATACTACACATCCATAAAAAATAATGAAATCATGTTCTTTGCAGCAACATGAACAGAGCTGGAGGCCATACTCCTGAGTCAATTAACGCAGGAACGGAAAATCAAATACTGCACGTTCTCACTTACAAGTGGGTGCTAAACGTTGAGTACACATGGACACAAAAAAGGGAACAATAGACACCAGGGCCTACTTGATGGTGAAGGGTGGGAGGAGGGTGAGGGTTGAAAAAGTACCTATCACAGTGGTCCCCAACCCTTTTGGTGCCAGGGGCAAGTTTTGTGGAAGACAATTTTTCCACAGACAGGAGGGTGGGAGAATAGTTTCAGGATGATTCAAGCACATTACATTTATTGTGCACTTTATTTCTATTATAATTACATTGCAATATATAATGAAATAATTATACAACTCACCATATTGTAGACTCATGGGAGCCCTGAGCTTGTTTTCCTGAAACTAGATGGTCCCATCCGGGCATGATAGGAGACAGTGATAGATCATCAGACATTAGGTTCTCACAAAGATCTGTGCAACCTAGATCCCTCACATGGACAGTTCACAATAGTGTTGGCACTCCTAGTAGAATCTAAAGCCACTGCTGATCTGACAGCAGGCGGAGCTCAGGTGGTAACGTGAGCCATGATGGGAACAACTGTAAATACAGATGGCTCTCTTGCCTGTGACTCACTTCCTGCTGTGTGGCGCAATTCCTAACAGGTCACAGATGGGTACCAGACAGTGGCCTAGGGACTGGGGACCCTTGACCTATCAGGTACTATGCTTATTAACTGGGTGATGAAATAATCTATACACCAAAACCTACAACATGCAATTCATCTATATGACAAACCTGCCCATGTACCCTCTGAACCAAAAATAAAAATTGGAAAGAAAAAACTAAATGTACAAATAAAAATAAATTTTTTTTTTTAAAGTTTTACTTTTCTTTCCCCTTACCTCCTATCAGTGGCTAAGGCTAATTTTAAGTAGTAAAATATGGTTTTATGCCATGCTAAATGCTCCTGAAGAATAGAGGAGAAAGTCACACCCACAAGAGAGAACACACTCCCACACACACACACACACACAGACACACACACACATTCAGTTCCCTGTAGACATTTGGAAATTGTCAGCAGTAGCATAGTGACAGTCCTAATTATTAAAATTACTCTTGTGTGGAGAGTGCTTTAGAATAAGATGCCGACAGGCATGCAATATGTTAACTCCACCACCCTCTTTTCTTTTAAAAAAAAAAATAAAATTTTAGGAGTATTCCACTGGCTTTCATCAAAATACCTCTCCCCACCTCAGTGACATATACCATTTCAAACATTCCGGTGAAATTACCAATAAATTGTGATTTCATAAGAAATCTAATACCCTAAAGGTACCTTTTATAATTGAGTTTGTTCAATGGATTTTCTTATACCTACAATTATAAAATTTACTGCAGTCCCAATTTCTCATAATTGCTCATATATAATCACATTTTTACCATTACTCCAATCATATACAGTATCATAAAGATGCTGTGATTAAATATACATCTTAAAATATTTTTCAAAGCAAATTTCTTTTAGGTCCCAGGTACGGCTAAATAGCTAGATCTTATTCTACCAGAAATGATTTTATGTTTTATATTCTAATACAGATGTGTACATACATAATTGTCACATAATTGTCACATCTAATACAGATGTGTACATACATAATTGTCATAATTAAATAGCTAGATCTTATTCTACCAGAAATGATTTTATGTTTTATATTCTAATACAGATGTGTACATACATAATTGTCACAGGCAATTCAAGTCAAAATATCACATAGTCTAACATTAACCTGTATGGATCATAGAAAATATCAAATAGGCAGGAGCTACAGTGTAGAAAAAAAGAAAGGGCTGATTTACGTTGCTTCAGGAAGAAGCAGGACCTAGAGTTGACAGTAAATGGAGGCAAATTTGCAATCAATATAAAACAAAATAAGCAATCAACTCTTACTAAAAATGTGGGCCACCTTGTTTAGATTGCCTGTCACACTCATAGTTGGTTCTTAGTGGGCCCAACCTGGGAACTCACCATCTTTGAAAATAATAAAGCTTCAAAAAAGTAGGTTACAGAAAACTGATTAGCTCTCAGTCTGCTTCACAATCCATAAAGGGAGTGTCAAACATTCCTTCTCAGACACAGTGAACCACCAGTCCAAACACAAGCACCCTTGTCTCTGTACAGGATGTCTCCTCAGCCAGACCAGGAGAAGTAATTAAATATTTGGGTTTTAAAATGCCTGCCCTTCCAGCTCCCAGGCAACCTTCTGTTGGGTACAGATAAACATGAAGAAAGCACATGCTCAAATCTTTATCTCAAGTCACAGAGGCAGGAAAAAAAAAAAAGGATGAATAAATAATAAACATTAAATACTAACAAATGTGGATATTGTGTAAATAAACTAAATTGCCTTCCCATTTTTCTGTCATCCCATTTTCCCCTGTGTGTCTATCAATGCAGTAGATAAACTAAAAGCAGGACATTTTACTGAAAAAAAAAAAAAATTCATGTCTTCTGATCAGTGTCTAGTAATCTTACATAATGGCAAGTAGTTTTGATCCCATTTGCAAGAAAAACATTTATTTAATAAAAAATAGACTGAATAATATATATAATATTTAATAATGCCATGAACTGGGGATAATTCAGAGAGACACTCATAGCACTGTAAATTATCTTCATGCCATAATATTGCATATGAGCCCATCCACTAAAAATTGTTAGCATGTGCAATTAAAAGAAAAAGAAATACTATCTAATTTGAAAACTAAACAAATAGACATAAAGCTGCTTTTATTTCAAATGATAAAATCTCAGCTCTTTGGTCAAGCAGCTTGAATTTCAGGAATATTTCTTGAAAAGAAAGTAAATTAATGGGGTAGGATTTATAGATATGTTGTCTTGAACAGAGCATCATTCCATCAGTGCTCAGACGTTGCTGACAATAAGTGGATGTGTGAAGGACGACAAATGTCTCTGATTCAGTGGTATGGTACACCAAGTGTTTTAGGAGCAAAGACTTTGTAGAAGTATAATAATTTCCATTCAGCCTCAAAGTTATAACAATGCATTACTGATCTCTCACTGCCTCTTAATTTTAATGTCATCTGATCCATTTATCTGAAGTTTCAAAATGCTATTGTGTCTCCTTATCTCAGCTATGTGTTAAACTCAGGCCTATGAATCTACAGGGAACAACCTGAGTCTGTAGAAGGATGTAAAAGCTATAAACAAAAGCAAATGCGAGTAGCATTTTGTGAATCTCCTTGATTTCTATTTTTTTTTTTTTTTTTTTTTTTTTTTTAGAGGGAGTCTCACTCAGTTGCCCAGGCTGGAGTGCAGTGGGCGATCTCGGCTCACTGCAACCTCTCCACCTCCTGGGTTCAAGCGATTCTCTTGCCTCAGCCTCCTGAGTAGCTAGGACTACAGGTGCGTGCCACCACACCTGGCTAACTTTTGTATTTTTAGTAGAGATGGGGTTTCACCACGTTGGCCAGGATGGTCTCGATCTCCTGACCTCAAGTCATCCTCCTGCCTCGGCCTCCCAAAGTGCTGGGATTACAGGCGTGACCCACCACGCCTGGCCCACCCTTTTTCATTTAAGCCTTCTAAAGAACAAAGAGGCTAACTTTGGCTTCTTTGTTTCTGAATTTTGGCAAAGATTCACTTTAGGGCACCTCAATAGAACTTAAGGTCTAATGGAAAAATGTTACACTCTCAGAGGTCACACTGCCAAAATGATTCACTTCACGTTGTAGACAAATAAAACATTACACCTCTAGAATCTGGCTTTAGGGCTTGTGAAGGAGGCTCTGTTCACCAATGTGGTTCTTGAAGTCGGATAGACTTTATGAGGAATTATACCCACCTCACTGGTATGTGAGCATGAAATGAGATCATGTATGTAAACTAAATAATTTAAAGTTTAGCACAGCAGATCGTGGCTTCTCTCTTTCCTGCCCCCTCCCCACTCTTAAAGTTTCATTTAACAATCATAGTACCCTTATTTAGGTGTTATTATTCTCAGTATACAAATGGGTGGGAAAATGGGAATTTCAAACGATTAAAAACTTAAATCATACCATGAAGAACATCAAAATCAGTTTTGACCCAAGCCTATCGGATTCCGCTACACCAATGTATTTCTAAAATGTATGATATCATCCTCATTGTTTTAACCCTGCAGATTGCTTCTTCCAAATAGGGAGACACCGCAAATAATTCTAAAGTCCTCCTTTATCAGTGCTTTGAATTTAACTTTATTATAAATTTTCTCTTAATACTCTGTATTGGGAAATAAAAATCATACTCTATTTTCAGAGAATAATGTTGTTACTTGCAAAAGTTTGGTTATTTTTTATTTGAGTTTTGGGGTTTTAAATCAATAAATGAAATAATTGCGAGGAATTTAGGGAGAAAAAGAAAAAAGAACATTAACATTGTTTATAATTCTACCCTCTGAAGAACTACTATGCTGTTTTGCTATGTGTCTTTTTATGCTCTTACATGAATGTAAATTTAAATATTTGTGTGTATGTGTGGTTGTTTTTTACAAAATTACTGTGATACTAAAGTTTTTGGTAACCTGATATTTTATCTTAAAATACCAGTTAGAAATCTTTGAGCACATAGCTTTTAATGAAATCATAATTTTCTGTTGAATAGCATATAATTTATTTACCTAATCCACATTAGAGTCAATGCTAGTCATTCCTATTTGACTAACATACCATACAGTCTAACCCCCACTGGAGTCTAGTTAGTCATTTTGATTTGATTAACACACTGTACTGTCTACTATGTATGCATTCATCATCTCATTTAATCCTATTAATTTTACAGTCATTCTGTCTTTATTTAGTACCTGCAACATCACCAAGATGTAGACATTTTAAAAATTATATACTCTAAATATGAGGAAACATACTCTGGAATCCATAATGTTCTGCCTTTTAAAACAATCCTGTTAAAAAATCTTTGTTGAGCGAGCCCCAGTGGCTCACACCTGTAACCCCAGCACTTTGGGAGGCCAAGACAGGTGGATCACGAGGTTAGGAGAAAGAGACCATCCCGGCCACATGGTGAAACTCCGTCTCTACTAAAATTACAAAAATTAGTTGGGCGTGGTCGGGCATGCCTGTAATCCCAGCTACTCGGGAGGCTGAGGCAGGAGAATTACTTGAACCCAGGAGGCAGAGGTTGCAGTGAGCCGAGATCACGCCACTGTGCACTCCAGCCTGGCGACAGAGTGAGACTCCGTCTCAAAAAAAAAAAAAAAAAAAAAAAAAAAAAAATCTTTGTTGGTACATTTTTGCTGATATTTCAGGTTTTCTTAAGATATGTTACTCAATACATATTTATATATATTTACGTATATATAAATTACAAATAACTTTTGTAACGATATTGTAATTTTTAAAGGCAGTTATTATAGAGATAGTCTGTTTTTCCCTATCTGTAAGATTGATTTATGCGCCGGGCGCCGTGGCTCAAGCCTGTTAAAATCCCAGCACTTTGGGGAGGCCGAGACGGGCCGGATCAATGAGGTCAGGAGATCGAGAACCAAATCCTGGCTAACGAACGGTGAAAACCCCGTCTCTACTAAAAAACAAAAAATTAGCCCGGGCGAGGGGCGGCGCCTGTAGTCCCAGCTACTCAGGAGGCCTGAGGCAGCGAGAATGGCGTGAAACGCCGCGGAGGTGGAGGTTGCAGGAGCTGAGATCCAGCCACTGCACTCCAAGCCTGGGCGACAGAGCAACAGAACCTGTCTAAAAAAAAAAAAAAAAAAAAAAAAAAAAAAAAAAAAATATTATTTATAATCGTAAAATATTTTACCAAAGCAGAGGCAAAATTTCTACCTTGGAACTGTATGTAAGTTCCTGCCTGTGATTATCAGTGTTGAATATTTTAATATCTTTATTTACTTAATTTTTCTTTATTCTTTCTTGAGAACCTACTCATGTTATTTGGCTATTCTTCTATTAAGGAAATTATCTTTTTCTTATTGATCTTAAGATTTTCTAACAAACTGATTTGATTAACCATTTTTCATGTACGTTGAAAATATTTGTCATTGATATGTTGGGATTTTACATTATCAATTAATCACATTTCTCATCCCCATGCCACATATACACAAAAATACCTATGCATGTGTTTTTTTTATTTTAAACAATATTAAATCCATTGAAAATCTGACAGGGCAGTACAGAAAAACCTATATGATTTGTCAACAATTCTGCAATACCTATTGCCTAGCTACGTATGTAAGCATGCACACACACACACTTATACACACATACATACTCACCTTTTGTCAAACCAAATGTACTTCTAAAAGTATGTTTCACTCCTAAATACTTCAGCATGCATCTCCCAAGAAGGAAAATATTATTTCCAATGAAACCACATCATTACCACACCTAAGAATATTAACAATAATAATATTATTTAATACACAGTTCATACACAAATTTTCCCAAACATCCTCAGAATGTCTTTTTAAGATTCAATTATGTATCGAATTTGAATCTTTACTTCCCTTAGTGTGTAAGAGTTACACCCTCTCCTATGTCTTTCCTGATACTGACTCCCCTAAGGGTCCAGGTTAATCAGCCTATACACCATCCTGCTTTCCAGATACATCTGATGTGTTTTTCAACACTAGATTCAGGTCAAACATACCTGACAAGAACACTACGTAGGTGAGTAGGCATATTTCCCAATGCATTATATCATGAGTTTATGCCTACTGAATTAAACATTAAATTCAAGTCACAGGAGGCAAATGGCATTAGCATACTAATTCAACTTTCCCCAGGGAAAAAAAAAAAAAAAAAAAGCAATAAAAAATTTAGCTTCCGGGCCGGGCGCGGTGGCTCACGCCTGTAATCTCAGCACTTTGGGAGGCCAAGGCGGGTGGATCACGAGGTCAGGAGATCGAGACCATCCTGGCTAACACAGTGAAACCCCGTCTCTACTAAAATACAAAAAAATTAGCCGGGCGAGGTGGCGGCGCCTGTGGTCCCAGCTACTCAGGAGGCTGAGGCAGGAGAATGGCGGGAACCCGGGAGGCGGAGCTTGCAGTGAGCCGAGATCGCGCCACTCACTCCAGCCTGGGCGACAGAGCGAGACTCCGTCTCAAAAAAAAAAAAGAAAAAAGAAGGCGGGTGGATCACGAGGTCAGGAGATCGAGACCATCCTGGCTAACACAGTGAAACCCCGTCTCTACTAAAAATACAAAAAAATTAGCCGGGCGAGGTGGCGGCGCCTGTGGTCCCAGCTACTCAGGAGGCTGAGGCAGGAGAATGGCGGGAACCCGGGAGGCGGAGCTTGCAGTGAGCCGAGATCGCGCCACTCACTCCAGCCTGGGCGACAGAGCGAGACTCCGTCTCAAAAAAAAAAAAAGAAAAAAGAAAAAAAATTAGCTTCTGAAAGCCAAAATAGGGATATCTACGTCTATCCATTAAAAATTACCATTAACCCTTTCACCATATCATGAGTGTGGCTGAAAAATGACAATTCATGTACAGCTATGTGTTGCATAACGTTTTAGTCAACAATGGACTGCATATATAACTGTGGTTCCAAAAAATTATAATTCTGTATTTTTGCTGTACCTTTTCTACGTTTAGATATAGAAATACTGGTGTGTTACTATCTCCTTACACTATTAAAAACAGTAACATGCTGTACAGATTTGTAGCCTAGGAGTAATAGGCTACACCTTATGCTCTAGGTATGTAATGGGCTATGCCATCTAGGTGTGTGTTAGTACGCTCTACGATGTGCTCATGACAATGAAAGCACCTAACTACACATTTCTCAAAATGTATCTCTGTCACATGACTGTCAAGTGGCACAAGACTGTGCTCCTATTCCCACTAGCCACAAACATTTCAGAAATGTGCAGTTTAAAAAGTACATGTGAGTACCCAAGCATACATAAATCACTCCCAATAACTGAAACTTATTACAAAACAGAAATGAAGAAAAGCAATGTACTCTCCCAAGGATAGAAAGATCAGGTTTGATACAGTCACAAGAATGGGACTAGCATCTCCTTGTCCAGGGAAGAAATAAAGGTCAGGAAGAATGATCCCAATGCTATCCACTGCAGAGAATTAAGTAGAAGGCCTTTCCCCTCCATGGAAGGCAAGAGGAGCTGCTGTGGACACATTGTGAACTGTTGCTTTTTAATTTTACTCATGATGGATTCTCAAAATATACACATAGAAACCCACAAAGTCAGTAATTAATTTTATATAGTCAAAGCTATAAATATATTACAATTTATTCATTTTCCCTAGTACTGATAAAACTATTACCCTTTCAAAAATAAAGTACCTATCATAGTTGTTTATGACTTATTTTTCACACCAAGCTCTCCTAATTCATTTCAAATTTATTTTTATATATAGGTCATATTATATTGCCCTTTCTCTTGGGGTATTCTTCTAACGGTGTTGTCAAATAGAAATACAACGCAAGCCACACAAGTAAGTTCAAAGTTTCTAGTCAGCACATTTTAAAAAGTAAGGAGAAACATGCGAAATTGATTTTAATGACATTTTTATTGAAGCCTACCTTTCTAAACTATTTTCTTGTTATATGTTTAAATATATTTAATAATATAAAATAAAATACTAATTAGATGTTTCACATTTTTATAAGTGTTTGAAATCTGTAATGTATTTCTCACAAAAAATCTCAATTCATACACTAAATTTTCATCAGCAGTACTTAGCATATATTTAGATTTAATAAATGTACCACTGAAAAAGTAGATACCCATACCCAAGCTGTTCCAAACAAACTTAAAATTTTTTCACAAACTGAATTATCAGGTTTAAAATTAAATTTAAATGAATTAAATAACTTTTTCCTACAAAATCCATATCCGTGTAGTTGCTGATTTTAGTGGCTGAGCAGAGACTCAATTAGGTGAGAATCTTTAAAATACTACTATCTATTTAATGCAATAAACTTATAATCCGAACTTTTAAGAACTTGTTCATTATGTAGGGAGATGAGGCAGAGACAGTTAGATGGATGGATGGATAGATAGATAGATGGATAGATAGAACTAAATTTTATGTCACGTGTAGACATTGTAGAATGTCTCAAGTAGGAAGAAACAAGATGGCCTCCGTTACTTCAAAATTAGAAGAAAACAGATTTGTTCTGTGCCCCACAAGCAACCATACCTTGAAAATACATTTTAATTTAATCACATTCTTTGACGTTCTCATTAGTGTTAATAAAAAGGAAAATGTTATTCTAACCAAGATAAAGTTATTTTCATATTCACTTTACAATGACTACTAAATATAAAATTCAACTGTATAAGGAAATTTATAGTGCATACTTAATTTAAAGGTAAAAAGCTAATTTTCCCACACTACAACACAAACATTTGTAATTTTAAACACCAAATATGTCTTACTCAATCAGCAGTTAAAATGAGAAATCACTTTATATTTTGGTGACAACATTAACATTTTATTCAACTGGTGTTTGTTTTGCTCCCTCTCTATATATGTATAACACAAGTCTTTATTTTAAAGAGTAATTTTGGATTCCCAACGTCAAGTTTTTATCACCAGAATTCATACAATAAACCACCACTGTGATAAGAACTCATTGTGAAGTTGATTTCTTGTCATTAGAGCAAGGAAGTAATCAAATGGCACCATTTAACAATCATTAAATTCGTATTTGGATTTCATGTTACAATAATGATAATAGAAGCTACAATAAGAAAAAGATGACTAAACTTCAGGAAATTATTTATATTTAACCTGAAACGGCAAGTTTTAAAGGTAATAACCAAAGTCTATAATCTTATAAGCAATCATTTTGAAGATTTATTGAACCATTGTCAATCAGATGACCACAAAAGATAAGTTGCTTTAAAAGACTTCCGTGGCAGGAGAGCTTCCGGAGTGGATGACTGATTCACATGGCAACAAATGAGAAAAAGAATTCAGAAGTTTCAGAGATCTTTATGAACATCTGAGTCCCAGTGATCTCAAGCATGAATGCAGGTTGTCACGTACCTTAAGGAGCAGACTCCTTTCTATGAATAGCTATAGGAATAAATCACTCCATAAAAAAAGCTCTCCCAATTTTGGAAATACGTGGAGATGGGTCATCTTCAGGATATTCTAAGCTTTGGGATTTGATTAAAGTTATCGCCCCATGTAGTTTTCATGATTTCATGCACAGAGCCTTCTTTTTGAGCTCAGTGAGCCACATTTTCCTGTGAAATAAAATGAAACCCCCATATGTTTTTAGTCATTTTGTAACAAAATTTGTAATATTTATATCGAAGACTTCGGAGTTTTCTGACGTATTGACTTAGTCCAGCTAGGATTTCTCAGCTACTGTTGGATGAAAGGTCTCTTGTAACACACAATGATCCTAATTCAGGCAGAGACAATGGCCTTAGGGTAGTTAAAAATATGTCATCCTGATGCATTTGTTACGGAAGTTAAATACCATCATTGCTTTCATAACTGTTCCTGTAGTAAAGGATAATTTGAGTTTTATTGTTTCATTTTCAAGTGGTCAATAAAATAAATCATATATATCCTGATAGAAAATTAAAGACAATATCACTGACTTTACAGGAGATGGAGCAAAAATAGAAATAGAAAAGAATCTGAAGAAAACAAAATAAAACAAAATGATCTTAACTTGCTTCTTAAATCATATCCAACTTATGAATAGTACTGTGCATATGTGCTATAATTTGTCCTAAGAATATTTTTTGTTCCTATACATTCTGTTAAATAAACTAATTTTTTTCTATTTGCCTCACTCTCTATAATTTGATACTGAGAGAATTGAGAAAAACATATTCTGTTTACAGCAAAATTTTCTTCTGTACCTGATCACCTAGACATTTCCCCCCCAAACTTTGAAGAAAGAAATCATTTTTGCATATAACAGAGGCAGCTAGTTTAGCAGGGAATGCTATCATGTCTTAGCCCATCCTGATTCTGGGCAGCTAATTTGAATAGCTAGCTAAATTCTGCAAGCAACCTCTTCCATTTTCTCAGAAAATGTGGGGAAGCTTGGATTAGGACAGGAGACAGAACCGAGGACAGAACAGAAGAAGGGAAAGAGAAGCAAAAACAGAAATAGAGGAAGTAACTGCTGAGGCATGGCTAATCAGAAAGGACACTTCATGCATATTATGGACCCACTGTGATAATAAAATTGGAATCAAATTGCCTACACAAACCACTTGAGACACTCTGCATCTTTAATTTTTAAAGTTATGAAGACACTTGACACAGAAGGGGATCAATTATCACTAGTTTTCGTGCAAATACTTACTTAAGCAATGCTGTGGGTCAGAGTCAGTAGGAAAATTGCAGGCTTGCAGCCACGTAATGGCAACTAATTACACTATTCCCGGGCCCCTTTTCAATGGTCTCAGTTGGCAGTAGTGGTCGTGGCTGACTTATTTTAATTAAATTTCAAGGAGTCTAAAGTTATGATAAATTTATGTATTTGCTAAAACTGGTTTGGATCATGAGACCACCAAAAAACCATCAGAACAAAAGGGAATCCTCCAGTTAATTTGTTAGATACTCAAATCCTTGAGATGAGTAGTGTGGTACCATTTAATAATGGAATAGAGGTTTTCAGTATGGCATAGAAGCAGATCCCAGATCACAGTGACCCCTCTTTCATTGGGCAATCTTGAACATACACATTTAGAAAGATGGGAATTTATACTGCTCCACCCTATATGGGACAGTTAATAGAGCACTTTATGTTAATAAAGTAAATGGAGTGCTTTACTTTCTGTTAGTAACAGTTTTGAGAGTCTGGTCAGGCACTGGCATTATTCTGAATTATCAAGCCTAGTTCAAGTTTTCTTTTTCATTATATTAAGGCTAATCAGCTGATTTAGTAGAAACATCGCTACTCTCCTTTTTAGTTCCACCCCACAAAGTATTGAGAGATAAATATTATCTCCATAATGAAAAGTCTGTCAACAAAACAACTACTCTAATAGACAAGGAGACTGAACTTCATTTTTGAGTTCAGGAAAACAAATCATTAGAATCTAAATGAGGGTTGTCAGACTTGTGGTAACAATAAAAGTAAATAAACCTCATTTATTGCCTCTATTGCCTACATCTCCTTTACTCTGTTGACTTTATGAAAACTGCCTAAGTAGACATGACATCGAACACTGAGTATTTCTTCTTGTCTTATTTCTATTTCTTTTCTCTGGGCAATTTGCCCTTAAGAAGTGAATTTAGTACTGGTGAATTAATTTATTTCTGTTCAACTGAATATACTGCTTTATTGTATAGTTTAAAATTAATTTATTACATATAAAAATAAATTGATTGCAGCCAGGCACAGTGGCTCATGCCTGTAATCCTAGCACTTTGGGAGGTCGAGGTGAGTGGATCACCTGAGCTCAGGAGTTCAAGACCAGCCTGGCCAACATGATGAAACCCCGTCTCTATTAAAAATACAAAAGTTAGTCGGACATGATGGCAGGTGCCTGTAATCCTAGCTACTCGGGAGGCTGAGACGGGAGAATCATTTGAACCTGGGAGGCAGAGGTTGCAATGAGCCGAGATCGCGCCACTGCACTCCAGCCTGGGTGGCTGAGCAAGACTCCGTCTTAAATAAATAGATAAATAGATTGTATGCTATTTCCTTCATCTCTTCCAAAGAATATCATCTTTACAGTAAATAAAGCTTTGCTTATGAAAGAAGCTCTAAGCCATTTAAAAAAGTAAAATGCGTGTGTTCTCAGCCTGTATGGTCACCTGTCACCATTTGCATGGAGGGTAGGCATGACACACTGACCTCCATTAGGTGTAGTGATTATGATTCCAAAAGTGAAAAGAAGTTATCGTCAACGCCATGTATGCCACCAAGAAGCTGACATTTTGATGTGCACTCCTCATTTTGCTGGCTTGAATCTACCAGCATAATATTGTTTTGTATTCAGTCCATAAAAACATATTCACACATTTAACATACTAAATGTTACAAGAAATGCATAAATATACATTCAGAACCTCCTAGTCCTTTTTTTTTTTTTTAACTTTTCTGAAGATTTGATTTCTTTCTAAAACATATATTAGGAAAAGAATGTTTGCACAATGCTGGGTAACACCTGGCACACGATTGAGTAAGTGATTCCACTCTGGTGTCCTCAAATCCGCACAGAGTCTGAGAAGGTAGGATTGAAAAGCTACTGTGTTCTATTGATAGTGGGCCAATATGGTTAGCAGAAGAAGTAGTTTTCTTTCTTTTATCTGCTATGTGGTCTACTTGAAGGTGGGAGGCTGTTAGCAGTGGGATAGGAACTAACAGCATTACATGCTACAAAAAGCAATTGCTTGAGCAATTTTCCTAAGCCAGAGCCAAAGCAAAGCAAATGCAATACTCCCCCTCACCTCTGTGTCGGCCACATGAGAGTGGAGCTACACCGTAATCTCCACAGGGCAAATTCCATGACAGAAACTGGATGCTGTGGCCAATTGCTTGGCGACATGGGTCTGCCACAAGTATGGAATTTAAATACTGAACACTACATACATTTTTTTTCTTTCCAGAGGCTAACAAAAATAAATAATTTTAACTACACAGGTGCATTTGCTTCATTTCATTGAAAAAAGACACCTTCTAGCCAAAGAAAGATGCACAATTTTATTTGGAAACACTAGTATCATATTATGTTTTTGGTATTTTAATATGAAGTCCAATGGAACAGTCGCCAAAAATCTCATCTTAAAATCATTCGATCAATGTTACGCCCTTTAGCTGAAATAGGAACAAAGTATTCCCTAAGATCTGTTCATTGAATGTTGAGTGTTTCTTCCCCCCTTTTAGAATGTTATATATTTCAAAAAACTATCTCCTCACTTCTAGAGAGATAAGAGAAAACAAAATGAAAAAGTTCAACTGTCAGCTGAAGATTTTACAGATAACATTTAAAGCAACTGCATTTCCCATAGCCCATGCCTAAAAATATAACTGAATTGTATTCATTGAATTACAAAGGTTCAAAGTACATATAACCAATGTGCATTAAGAAAGTAACTACCTGCCATTAACTTTCTTATTTTGCTTCTAGTTTTGGATAAAATTTTATTGTTTAAACTTCAATTTCAAAGCAATATAATCATGATAGCCATTTATTTTGTTTTTTAATTTAAAATTAGCCTTTTTATATCTTGAAATCATTCAGGTTTATTTTCTTCTATTTGAATTTATGTATAATATAAAAGCATAGGCTAGAGTTGACCAATCAATGAGGTTAATTAAAAGATTATATATTTTTTATTTTATAAAATTATAGACTCTTAAAACCAGAAGATAATCCTAGTGATTAGAATCACATGGCTAGAACACAGCAAAGTTAATACTAGAATGCTTAAACTTTTCATCCTAAAATATTTTTGTTCTACAAGCTCCCTAATGGAATAAAAAATAAAACAGAGTGCTAATCACATGATAGGCACGGGGTGCTTAGGGCAAATCAGGGAAAATTGAAATAAAGGAAAAGTGCCTTAAAATGGTTGTTTTGGTCAGGGTTCCAACAGGAAATATATGACATGCTCAAATTGAAATAATTACAAGAGAGTTTAATAAATACTTATCAAGGTATGGGCAGGGTATAAAGAAATCATAAGAGATATTGCTAGAGTCCAGGGCTAGAAATCACTAAGCTATTATTATTCCTGGGCCTAACCCAAAGAAGATAATATGGTTTCTGAAAGCCAAAGAGAGGGCTCTGTAGAGAACTCTACTTTGACACGCTTTCTGACTTTTGATCAAGATGCAGAGTCAACCTGAGGTGATCCTACAGGGAAGGAGGCAGGGGAATGGACTCAATGACCTTTCTCCCTTTCCTCTGATCTCTTGTAGCAAACATCCTGCCTAAGCTCACTGGAGGTTAAAAGGACCTCTTGATATACAGATCTGTAGCAGGGTGAAGAGCAAAGGATGCATCCTGTTAAAGAAAAAATTATTCAGGACATATTAAAGACGATAAGACCGACTTTATTCAAAGAGTTGGGGGAACATGGTGACAGGTATAGAGACCACTGCAAAGAGATTTTGCATTGCGGGAAAGAGATTGGACTCGACTGCAAATACAGCATGGGCAAGTGGAATTTTTAGTGAAAGAACCAGGTAGGGGTCATGGATGGAAAATTACAAAGAGGAAACATCAAGGTGAAGGTGGATTCCAGTTAAACCAACCTAGCAGGACTCTTATTGAAAGCAGGCTAGCTCAATCAAACGTCACCTAAAGAATGGTGGAGGATGAAGAGCCTCATCAGATATTGAGGGTGATCCAATATCAGGAACAGGGGGTTCTTACTAAACTGACTTAGCAAGCTTCTTGCTAAAACTGGATTTTACAAAGAAGTAAACAGATAGGCTGGTAGAAGGTTCAGAAGCTTGACTAAACTTTAGTCACACAAATAATGTTTTTCAATCTAAACAAGTAAATGAAGGCAGAGGGGTGATATTTGGACAAAGGAAGAAATAGAAAAAAAGTTCAAAGAGAAGAAGACATCGACTTAAGAATTAGGGGCAAAAAAGTATTAACACGGCACAAGAAGAAGAACAACCCAGAATGACAGAGTTGTATGGATAATAATAGGTTATAAAGTCATGTTTCTAGAAAGAAAAAAAGAGTAAATGGAGAGGAAAAGGAAAGACTGAGGCTTAAAGAGGGAAGGTTGAAGGAGTGAGGTGTTAAACAGACTAAAGTTTAAATTAAAAAAATACTATTTTCATGTAAACCTATTCCAATTGAGCCTGGGCTAGAGGAAGAGTTTTCCTGGACAGCACTGATCTAACATGTAACATATATATTGCATTAACCATATGAGTTGCATGTGAATATTGAGGATTTTCTTATTACTGCAGTCTCTGAAATATATTCACTTTTAATCTGAAATCCTTTTATTTTGCGGGGCTGGCACAGGAGACTTTTGCAGAATTTCCATTGGTATTATCTGACTTTCCCAACATTTCACTGAATTTTTGCATTGACTCTGTCTACTAGCAGCCCCACACCTTTCCTGGACAATTGTCTATGGGCTTCTTCCCCAAAACTATCCGTTACACAGGCCATGCACATTCTAAACCATCCCTCCTTCAACTTTTTTTTTCCGATATTGCTCTCTCTTGTTTCCAGTTACTTAAAATTTCATTTCTTTCAAAGAGACCCTCAAGTTATATGCAAACCAAAGAAAAGAAATATACCAAGTATGTGGAACTTGTCTCCCACTATTACCAGAAAGGAATTGAATCTACCTCCATCTGCTAGAAGACTTCATGTGTGTCTCTGCCCTTGCGTCATACCCAGCAGCCCTCCCTTTTCACCATCAAGTATCAACTTCTTTCCAGATTTCTTTGCCAAAGCATTGACTTCTTTCACTGACACATTTACGAAACTCCAAATGAAATAATTTTGTTTAAAACAATTTAGAATTATGCTATCATTTGCCTACAGTTCTTATATTCTTTGAAATTTCATTGATCCCTCTAAGCCTGAGCTCCTTCATCTAGAAAAAGTAAATAACAGCAAAAATCATACGAGATAATGCATGTAAAGTGCTGATCACAGTGCTGCAAATAATAAAAGCTCTTTAAATGTTAACTATTATTATTATTGCTTTCTAAATGGCTGTCTGTGATGGGCTGATGATTTATTGCAAAAGACAGTAATGAAGCAAGCTAAGGGGTCAAGGCTACTCTACCAAGGATGAAAATAAAAGAACAAAGCTACCCCATTACAATCCCTTGGTGTCAATGAGTAAGATATTCTCTAATGACAAGCTGATCTTTTTCTCAGAAATGGAATATATTTATCTCCATAAGTCAAATTGGTCAGTCTAGAATAAAGTTACATTTTTCAATAGTGACCTTATTTTCTAGAATTTGTACTTAATGAATCATATTTTGGGGCATTTAATTTAATCTTGAACAAAAAACTAATAAAAATATTGCAGAGGCTAGTTTTATAGATATTTTTAAATACTTGAGAAATAGTTTTGCAAATGGATCACCAAAATGCATGATGGTCTTGGAAAGCCTTCCTGCGCTATGAGCATACAATCTAGGTAAGAATATAGGCAAATTGTCTGAAGTGAAAAATATGATTCGGACACTGAACTAGGATTGACAGAACCACATAAAATAACACAAATTAAACCCACTATAGATTATGCATGAGATCATTAGGACATAGAGTTAAATAATTAAAGATGGCCCTTTAATTTTAAATTGGTTTGAATTTGAAAATATACAGAAGCAATGTCACAAACACCTTGAACCCACCACTCAGATTTAATAAACATTTTAATACATTTCTTTAGATAATTGTGAGAAGACATCAAAAAAATGAAGGTTTGATCAAAGTCCTTTTTGAGCAACCTAATTGATTCTATTCCATGCCATCATCCCCCTTACATTCTGGAAATAATCACTGTTCTGAAGTTGAAGTGCATATTTCCCATCCTTGTTTTTATACTCTGTGTGTACAAATATGTAGTATACTCTTTATGTACAAATACATATATGTGTGTGTGTCTACACACACCATATATTATTTCACATTTCCAAACTTGAAATAACAGGTAACATATTGTGTAAATTCTTAACAGATTGCTTTTTTCTCTCAACACTTTTCTATTGATTTTCTTTATTCATTGTGACTGCTGTATATAAACTTATCCAATTTTTATAATAGACGTTTAGGTTGTCTCTAGTTTTTTACCATAAACAACATTACATTGAATAGTTCTGCATATTTTCTTGTGCACATATGCAAGAGTTTTTCTGAAGTAAATTCTGAATCACTTAGAATCAGAATGCTGGATCCTGGTCAACTTAACTAGATATCGCCAAATCGCTCTCAAAACTTGCATCAATTTATACAACCACTACCAACATACAAGAGTTCCCTTTATTCTATATTCGCACAAGCACGTGGTGCTGCCAGAATTTTCTAAATGTTCATTGTTTTGGTGAACATAAAATCAAATAACATTGTTTAGATTTTATTTAAAAGCCAAAGTTAAAATAAATTTTCAAATAAATGACTTCCAAACAGTCAGTTACTGGGTTACGAATGTGATTAGCTTAACAAATTTCCATTTCACCCATTTTGTCCCTATGTGGGACATAATGATGTATGATTATGATGTATGATATCT
>NW_016803732.1:647100-669170 GCF_001698545.2 Rhinopithecus bieti | reverse complement strand
GGGAGATCCACTGCTCTCTTCAAAGCTGTCAGACAGAGTCGTTTGCATCTGCAGAGGTTTCTGTTGCTTTTTGTTGTTGTCGTTGTTTAGCTGTGCCCTGCCCCCAGAGTTGGATTCTACAGAGACAGGCAGGCTTCCTTGAGCTGCTGTGAGCTCCACCCAGTTCGAGCTTCCCAGTGGCTTTGTTTACCTACTTAAGCCTCAGCAATGGTGGGCGCCCCTCCCCCAGCCTCGCTGCTGCCTTGCAGTTAGATCGCAGACTGCTGTGCTAGCAATGAGGGAGGCTCTGTGGCCATGGGACCCTCCCGGCCAGGTGTGGGCATAATCTCCTGGTGTGCCCGTTTGCTTAACGTGCAGTATTGGGGTGGGAGTTACCCGATTTTCCAGGTGTTGTGTGTCTCAGTTCCCCTGACTAGGAAAAGGGATTCCCTTCCCCCTTGCGCTTCCCAGGGGAGGCGATGCCTCGCCCTGCTTCAGCTCTCGCTGGTCGGGCTGCAGCAGCTGACCAGCACCGATTGTCCGGCACTCCCTAGTGAGATGACCCCAGTACCTCAGTTGAAAATGCAGAAATCACCAGTCTTCTGTGTCGCTCACTCTGGGAGTTGGAGACTGGAGCTGTTCCTATTCAGCCATCTTCCACTTTTATAAATATTAGCTTCCTTGGAAATCCTTCTGTTTGCTTCTTCATTCTCTCCTCCTCCCCCTCACATCTTTTTTTGCCCTGTGTTCTTCTTTTTTCCTTCTTAAGAAAAGCCCATTTAAATACACTCGGTTGTGAAGTTGGACAAGTTAGGTACTTAAGACATGGCAAAGATTATAACTTCCCACTGAGATTTTGCAAGTGAGTCTTTTTCATTAATACAGCAGCAGGCTTTGAGGATTTTACTAACTCCGCATTTAGAGCCTGATAATCCTAACAAACCTATCTTTCTCTTAAAAGACTTACTTTATCTACTCATTCATATTTCCATGGTAATAGCAGCACAATCTGTTCTGAATTAAATTTTCTGCAAAGGGTATCTTAGCTTCTAAGGTTAGTCCCTAGGAGATTCGTTTTTGTTTTATAATTTAATGAAAATTTCTATAAGATGCCATACACTTGCTACAAGAACTGAAGACTATTAACTAATAGGCCTCTGTTTCATTGTCATTGTTGCAATTCAAATAATCATATAGGTTATGTATGCATATGGTCATAATTTTATTTAAATAATGATAGTTCCCCAGAGTTAATCTTATTTTGAAAATCATAAATAAGACATAAGCTCTTGTGAAATCATCAGAATTAATTCTTTAAGTAAGTAGTCTATATTATTATTCATTTTATAAGGCCTTATATTTGACTTTTGTGAATTATGTTTTAATGACTTCTCAAAAAACAAAGAGCAATAATATTAAATACTTTGACTAATATTTGAATACAAATGATATACTGCTCAATAACATATGATACTTCATATTATTTTTCATTATAAAAAAAGATTGCACGTATTTCAAGGCCTTAACCAAAATAACCTAACTCAACCTATTTATACTAATTAATCTTCTGTTATTCTTCTACACATACCCTACGCCTCAGTCAAGTTTTCTTACTGATTCCTTAACTTCTATTCATCAGATTATTCCATGCTTTTCTACCTCTGCATCACGAACCATACTATCTTTATATGAACACTTTTACATTAGTTTCTTGTTGCTTATATAACAACTTGCCACAAATTTAGTGTCTTAGAATAACACAAATTTATTATCTTCCATTTTTGTAGGCTAGAATTCTAACACAGGTTTCACTGGGCTAAAATTGAGGTGTATTTAGAGCTGTGCTCCTTTTTCAGCTTCTAGAGGCCACTTCTAATTCCTAGTTTGTGGTTCCATTGTGCCATCATCAAAGCCTTCAATGTTACATCTTGCTGACCATTTTTCCATAGTCATATCTCCCTGCTTCTTACCACACTAGAAAAAGATCTCCAATTTTAAAGACCTATACAATTAGATTAGATCCACTATGATAATCCAGGATAATCTTATCTCAAGGTTCTCAGTGTAATCGCATTTGCAAAGTTCCTTTTGCCATCTATGATAATATACTCATGGGTTTGAGAGATTAGCACATGGAAACCTTTGCGGATGATTCTGCCTACTACACCTTGCTCCTATTGCTACCATCTACCCAAATTTCCCACAGCATTAGATTATGTAGTGAGTGGCTCACACTAAAAAGGATCATTCAGCTTAACCTTCCCTTTTAGAAGTAAGGACACCAGTCTCATCACTGCCAGGGAGCCGATTCTTGGCAAGTATTTGTTAAATACTGAATGAAATAACTTGCCCTTCTCTGCCTGGCTCAGAAAATAACATTTCTCTGAAGTCTTAATTATGCCATCTTGAATAGATTGCTGACCCAAGACTTCTCTAGTATTTATTTACCTTGCCACTAGTATGTAATTTACCATTGTTTGAAACAAGGACAGATGTTACTTTTCTACTCTCAAATATTATATTCATTATATGCTTCATTTTATGATGCTTCTATTATATGATATTCATTATATAATAATGTTTTATACTTTTTACTGTTTGATTCCTCAAGTATTCATTCTGTTGTGCATTCTGTGTAATTTCTGGGTGGTATTTTGCTAATCTCGGTCAGTTCTATGCCTTAAGGCAAGATTCAGATTCCCCAGTTCATTTTTCTTTCTGAACTCGCCTTTGTAATTCACTTCACTGGAAAACACACGAGGTTAGGATACCTCATTTAGGGGCAGGTTTTCCATCTCTCCTTTCTTGTCCAGCTTCGCTAATTGCAGTTGGAGTGGCAGCTCAGTTGGATTAGCACCCTGGAGCTTGCTGTCTTTAATTTGTGAAGGAAGAAGTAGGAAGCCATACTCCAGTCTCAGGCCTGTGTGCCTGCCATATTTCTGCCAGGAAGAATCAGTTTTATTTATCATTTCCCGCCCAATGTCCAGCACCTTGCCAGCATATAGTAAGCACTTAATAAACATTTATCAAATGAATAAACGTAAGGATGAATGAAAGACTGACATAAAAGTTAAACTCTTATCGGTCTGTATTTTTGTGTCCGACCTTGGATGCAGTGAGGAGTTTGGCTACCCTAGTTCTTTTCAACTGATCCTGGATAATCATTTCTAAATATTCCTCATATTGGTGACATACGTATTTTTAGAATGTAGATGATTTTTTTCAAATGTTTAAGTCAATAAATTGTATTAAAAATGTTAACAATAAAGCCTCAGACAACCATTTTGCTCTATGAATGAAAATAATAAAATCTTTTGTAACAGAATTCACAATAACATAATATTTCCAAATGAATTGCAAAATGCTTTCAGTCTTTATGCTTTTGTTGAGGAATGCATCCCCCCAAAATTGCCTCATTAAAAAACCACCACCTATATCAATGTTCATGTCCTTTTAAGTTAATATTTTGTTAAAATTATATATTTTTATTTGTCTTTCTTCTCTGACAGACCTCCTTATGTGCATCTGATACATCTTTGTACCCTTAAACCTAAGATAGTTACTATTTCTGTAAAAAATCATTTATGAATAAGTGAATGGATAAAAAATCATTTATGAATAATGGTTTGATATTATTTCTTCCTCAGATATCTATTGAGCATTAATATGTTAAAGAGACTGTGAAAGCTACACAAATTTTAGCACTGAGAGAGACATAAATATTCCCTGCCATCAAAGTGTAAGAATGAAAAACAACTACAAATAATGAATTATCTGTCTCCCTATATAAGGCTCCTAGTTGAAGATAAATCAAAATGTCTTTATAGTATCTCCAGACTTCATGGTCAGACTAGCTTTCAACTTATAATTGTTAAATAAAGCCTCCTGACTTTCATATCTGACATCTATGCTTTCTCTTCTCTGTCAAGATGGGACCTTTCTCTATTTCCAACAATAAGCCCCGCAGGGTGGAAAGAGTTTCATTAGTTAAGATGAAACATATACTTCAGTATATACAGCATTCAAGAATTTTTAAGTACATATGCACCCAATTTATTTTAGGAGTAATTTATCTAACTGGTGTATGGATTTAAATAATTTTGGTAATTATAAAGTTTTGCATTCATATTAGTGGGGTCCTTCAGCATTAATATTCTTTATAACTTTAAGAGTTCAAGGACAGAGAGAAAGTATATTTTTCTTTCTTGTTCACATGATAAAACAGAAGCATGGAATTTTTTAGTATCTTATTCTAAGTCATATAATGAGTCTTGATTAAAATCACTGCTAGAAATCAAAGCTTTTTGTTCAATGGGTTCAACAATGGGCCATTCATCTTCCATAGACATTTTGCATAAGTAATAGCAGCTCAAGTTTAAGAACAATTCCAGTGGCCATAATATCTATATTCATTCTACATTAAAGCATTTAATTTTCTGTTTATGAATTCAGCATATTTCTCCGAGTTGGATGTAGTTCAGTGTTTTATTATAGGAAATCATATTTTTTCCTGTAGGTTGTCAGGAAACAGTTACCCAATTTTACTTAGTTAGAACAATGGTTCTTATCCAAAAAGCTGCTATAAGTAATGAAAATGAAATCAATTTACTGGCTCAGCTCCCAGATTAAGGATTGCTTTATGAATAAATAAAATAGTAGATGGCATCTAAGAGGGGAATGAACAATTTATGTATTATCAGGACACTTCTTACTTTTCACTTTTAGTAAAATGAAATACTTACTATCTGGACTTAAAATGCCTCAAACTGTGATGTTATTTTGGAAAAAAAAAGAGAGATAGGAGATATCCTAGTAATAACAACAAATAATTTAAAGGCTGATTTTCCACAATAATATTATATACACTAAACAATTCTAATATTTTAAGAATATAAATACTATAACACATCACCCCTATTTCATTTTCAATTTTTCTTCCTCAGTCTATTAAATTAAGGCAAACACTTTCATATTTTATATCTTTCTAGTGATACACTAAAAAGTAAATATGACAGCTCAGATGCTTGTTCAATAAATCTCTGTTATTTGTCAATTTTGTAGTGTTACATGAGGGATTATCAGCATTGTGACAAATTATTCTCCATCAATTATTCTTGTTAATAATAGTAACTTTATAGAACTTGACAAAACTAATAAAAGATGAATAATGTTACAAGTACAGCATTCAAAGTATACTATTGTAAAGGTAGCACAAACATAAGAAATCAAAGTAGAAAACTGACAAAATTTGAAACTTCAGGGGGAAATGACAAGATGCACAGGATAGTCTTGACATACTTCTAGCTGAAATATATTTGAAGTAGAAAGAGGAAGAACAAGAATTGAGAGTGGCCCTTTCTCCCTTTCTGTAATTCTTACTAAAATCATTGTATCTTCACCTAAGATTTCACCTGACAGCTATTCCCTATTGGGCAGTAAATGTTTGTCTTCTACTCAGACCTATTTACTGAGCACCAAGCACACTTATCATCTATCTATTTCACATGCCCTCTTGTTTTTCTTAAAAATATGACTGTCATACGTTTGGCACATTGATGCCGTCCTCAACTCCTCCCTTTTCCTTATCTGCCATATTCAAGCTATCACTAACTCTGTTAGTACTTTTTCTCTAAATTGCCTCCTGAATATATCCACTTCTCTCCATTTCCAACTCATCATGCTAGTTCAGCCACCACCTTGGACTATTGCTTAGTCTTAACTGTCCTCCCTAATTCTACTATTACTTTACTCCAATCCACTCTCCACATGGCAGCCATATTGATCTTTTTAAAATGTAACTATTATAATCTTATGCTCCTGCATAAAGCCATTTAGAATACAGACTTGGCTTCAAGATCATTATCTAGCCACTAAGGTATCTATCCAGCAAAATCTAACATTGCGCTTCTCCTCACTGTCTCCTAACTACCATGATCAACTCTCAGAACCATAACCTCACTGTGTTTCCTCCCACCACGGGTCATTTCTCATGTTCCTTCTTGTGGTTAGAATGTGCTTCACTCCTCGCTAACCTAGTCAATTCTTGTTCATCCTTCAGAGTTGAACACCTTGCATTTTCACAGGAAAACTTTCTGTACTCTCCTCCTAAGGTTAAGTTACTTGATTATATCCCTTAAAGAAGTAGGTAGTCCTCGTTTATTGCACTTAATGTGTGACTCTTTCATCAATGTCTGTTTCTTCCCCTAGATCGTAAACTTACAGGCAGAGAAGGCCTCTGATTTTACTAATCATGGTAATTCCAGGATAAAGCAAGCGACTGCATATAGCAGACACTAAAAAAATTGGTTTAATACAACCACCAATTAAAGTAATCAATTGTAATAAATGATTATAAAATAAAAATTATAAACAATACTGTTATCTTAAATAACATAAAAATGTGAAACGAATACACTTAGCAAAACACGTGAAAGACATGTACATTGAAAGCTCAAAGAAAATATATGAGACGAAAAGAAATAAATAAGTTGAGCAATATACCATTTCAGCTTATTGGTGGACTCAGTATTGTTAAGATGTTGATTCTTCCCAAATTTATCTGCAGATTCAGTTCAATCTCAATTAAAATTCCAACAAGCTTTTCTTTGTAGAAATGGACAAGCTGATTTTATCATTAATATAAAAATGAAAAGATTTCAAATAGCTGAAACAATTTTGAAAAAGTTAGCAAATTTATATTATCTGAAAGTGAATATAGAACACTGGCAGAGAAGAGAGAGTTCTAAATTAGATATACAGGTAAGACTAACTTATGTTCACAAATGTAGTAAGGTCATTAAACAAAATAAAAGTGTTTTCACCAAATAGTGTCGGAATAACTGGAAATCATTACAAAAAAACATTAAATTTGACCCTTATTTCATATCATTCTCAAAAATTACTTGAAATGGATCATAGAATTAAGTGTAATGTTAACACTATAAACTTTTAGAAAAAAAGGAGAAATTTTTCATGATTATTGGATAAACAAAGATGTCTTTGGAAACACCATAAAATTGATAATTGGAATTCATAAAATCTAAAACTTCTATTATTTAAATCACACCATTAACAAAATGAAACTAGGAGAAAATTTTACATATGTGTGTATGTGTATACATGTGTGCATATGAGTGTGTATACTTAAACATACATGCACACAAATGAACACATACGTGTAAACAGAACAAAGGACTTTTCTAACTTTTATTTTAGGTTTGAGGGTATTTTTGAAGGTTTATTACTTAGGTAAACATGTGTCACGGGGGTTTGTAGGTTATAGTTTATCACCCAGATATTAAGCCCAGTACTCAATAGTAGTCTTTTCTGCTCCTCTCTCTCCTCCCACCCTCTCCTCTCTCAAGTAGACCCCAGTGTCTGTTGTTTCCTTTTAGAACAAAGGACTTGTATCCAGAATATATAAACAACAATTACAACTCAATAAGAAAACAATCCAATCAAAACTCTGGACAAAGGACTTAAAGTTTTTACGAAAGGCAAATATAGTCAATAAATGTGTGAAGCAGTGCACAATATCATTAGCCATCTTCGAAATGCAAATTAAGGCTGTGTGTGGTGACTCAGACCTGTAATCCCAGCACTTTGGGAGGCCAAAGTGGGTGGATCACCTAAGGTTGGGAGTTCGAGACCAGCCTGGCCAACATGGTGAAGCCCTGTCTCTACTAAAAAATACAAAACTCAGCTGGTCGTGGTGGCGGACGCCTGTAATCCTAGCTACTCTGGAGGCTGAGGCAGAGTGAGGCATAGTCACTTGAACCCAGGAGGTGGAGGTTGCAGTGAACTGAGATCATGCCATTGCACTCCAGCCTGGGCAACAAGAGCGAAACTCCTTCTCAAAACACAAAAAAATTTTTAAAAAGAAATGCAAATTAAAACTGAGACACCACCATCCATTAATACGGCTAAAACTTAAAAACATCAAATATTGGGGATGATATGGATAAAATTAAACTTTCATAAATTTATTTAGTAATGGAATATGGTACAATCACTTTGGAAAATAGCTTGGCAGTTTGCTACAAAGGTGAATGTACACATATTATTATATGTACCCAGTATCCCAGAGAAATAAGACAAGTGTCTGCACTTGTCTTTATACACAGTTTATGTTGTTAAGTTTTTACTGAATGCTCTCTACACCTTCCAACTTTAAATGTAAACTACTTATCTACTGAGAACACCATATCCCTCACATTTCTCTCAAGCAAAGGCCACACATTGCCCCTCACACGACATGAAATTATGTAGAATTGGGTCTTTGTCATCATTGTCCCCTAGCGCTGCTTTCAGACCATTACCTTTGCTCATCTGTGGCCTGTCATTTCGGCTCTTCAACCCTCCTCCTCCTCTGTACTGTCTACCAGTCTCTTGGTCATTTTTTCTTATTCACTAATAACCTTGGTACCCAGATCACATTGTTCCTTTCTGGTCAAACTGCACTATCAGCTTTAAATTCTACATTTTAAATTTTACATCTCAAATTCCACATCTCCAGTGACATTCTCCACCATTTTATTTTAACCACACACTTGTCTAACCATAAAATATACCAAGCAATCACATAAAACTTGCTTCAGAAATTTCAGTTTGACCACAATCTCCCAAAATTCTGTATATGTTACTCTGCTGTTGCATTTACACTGTGTCTTTAAAATATTGTTGAATCTGTGACACCATTACCCTAAGTACATATATATGTATATGTGTATGTACACATCCATCTATTTGTGTATTATCTATATCGATCCACCCTGTCTATATTATTTATTTATATCAATTTCACCTTTGTTTATATTCCCCCGTCTACTTTGATTCAACAAATTATCTTATCTACTACTCTCTATCCACTCCTAAAATTCCTTTTCCCATGCATACATGTGAAATCCCTAACTCTAGGTGAAGACACTAAGCACTTTCTCCATGCTTATGGTCTAGATTGAGAAATATCTATTACACAAGTTGACATAAAAAAGTAATAGCCTTCAGGTGGACCTTTAAAATTTCTCAAGACTCTAAGTTTACCTGAAATTCTTTCTTCCACATTCTACCACATGACTATATCAAACCTTCTGTAATCTGCTTAACCTTAAATCCTTCCTCTTACCTCACAGTATCTGCAGATATATGCGAAACTCCCTTCGATTGTCGCTACAGAAGATAGCATGTCACATAGAGCTATACCCATTCTTTCTCCTTTTCTCCTGATACAAAGGGCAAAATCCCCTTTATCCCTTTTCAAGGCCAATCCTCCCCTTTATTCTACAGATAGATTTCAGTTGTTTCACCCTTCCCTGAAACTTGTGCTGTTAATTATCTATCTCTCAACTAACACAACTGCATTTTTAACCTCCATCCCATCTGCTTTTAAGTGTGTTCATATTGCCCTATCTTAATAAAATTAAATAAAACAAAAGCATCTTTCCTCAACCCAGTAGCACAGCTAATTATCCTATTTCTCTTCTCTCCACCCAAACTTATGTAATGTGTTGATTGCTCTTTTTTCCAATTCATCACATTTTTTTATTTCCAGTTTACTCCAATCTGGTTTCAGCTTACGTAAGTACAGGGAAACTGCTTTTATCAAAGTCACTAATGTCCTACCCTCTCCGAAATTCAATTACAATGTATTTATTGTACTTTACTTTAATTTTTGAAAGAATTTCAACTGCTGGCTGCTTCCTCCTTTTTTGGAACTCTCTCTTTACTAAATTTTCATGTCACATATTCTGTTAGCTTTTTCATTATTTCTCTGGCTATTCCTTCTTCATTTTCTTTGCTTGTTCTTTCTTTTCCATCAGTGAATTTCTCAACATTTCTCCTACATCTCCTCCTCTTCTCACCCTATTCTCTATCCCTATAGATATCTAATTCATTTCATTGGGCTCTAATAGCTATTTTGGGGTGCCTAACAATTTGCCTATATCCAGACCACATATATCTCCTGAATTCTCTCCTGAATTCTGAACCACATATCCAACTGCCTACTTGACACTAACAATTTCACAAATTCCAGTTTGAAACAATATGTATTATCTTCTATTGCTTTAGTTTGCCCTGTACTACCTATTCCTTTTCTGTGTTTTCTATTTGTTAAAGTGGCACCCCAATCTCTGATGATCCATCCGGAAATCTGGGGCATGTTCTTAGCTATTCCCTAGTTGTCACTCCTTCTCACATCCAACTTACTACAAAGTCTTTTCATTCTACATCCTAAAGTTATTGGTTCCACCTATTTTCTTCCATTAAAGCGCTCATCAATACACCATCATTTCTTCTTCTTCTTTTTTTTTTTTTTTTTTTTTTTTTTTTTTGTTAGACGGAGTCTGGCTCTGTCGCCCAGGCTGGACGGCAGTGACACGATCTGGGCTCACTGCAAGTTCCGCCTCCCAGGTTCCCGCCATTCTCCTGCCTCAGCCTCCCGAGCAGCTGGGACTACAGGCGCAGCCACCACGCCTGGCTAATTTTTTGTATTTTTAGTGGAGACGGGGTTTCACCGTGTTAGCCTGGATGGTCTCCATCTCCTGACCTCCTGATCTGCCCACCTCAGCCTCCCAAAGTGCTGGGATTACAGATGTGAGCCACCGCGCCCGGCCACCATCATTTCTCTAACAAAGTACTGCAATCACCTCCTCACTATTCCCTCTGCTCTGCAACCACTCAGCTGCCTTCCTGCACCTCATTATCTAATTTCAGAGTCATCTGTCTTAAAATGCATACATGATCATGTTACTCTTGCCATAAATTATCACAATGACTTCCCAAGCTGTGATCTCCAACGAGGCTTACCAAGTTGTACAGTCTCATGACTTTCTACCTCTACATCAAATGCAGTTCCCTTTTACTGCTTCCACTCCAAACATGATGAGTTTATTAGTTTCTCAAACAAATTATTATTTTTCTTGCCTCTGGTTCTCGGTCCCTGCTGCACCTTCTGCCTAGAGTATGTTTTATTTTTCACTCTTCATCTGGCTATGACCCACATAATCATGAAGTCATATCTTAAATATAACTTTAAGAACAACAACAAAATAACTATTGCAGCTTAGATTTACCTTGGCATATAGATGTTTAGAAACTTATTTCACTTTGCAGGTTTGCATTTGCTTTTGAAATATTTTAACTACTTTTATGCTCTCTATTGTAATACCTGTGAGTAAAAGTATTATGTCCATTTGGGTTGCAGCTATATGCCTAATACCCAGCACGTTGTGTAGCACAGAGTAGGTTGTTAATATTTGTTGCAGGAATAAATGAGTAAACAGTATGATTCTACAGTGCAAAAAAACAAAATAGTAGTTTGAAAATTATCCTCAAGAATGGCAAAGGCTAACATTTTAGTTCTTATCATGAATTAGGGATTAATATCAGGGTATCTAAAAATCTCTATATCAATATGTACGTGTGTACACATCACAGAAATAGAAATAAATATAGGTTTTTCACTGGGTCTTTGCAGCTCCCTATTAAGTATTATTGTCCTCATTTTGCCTAAGCAGAAACTGAGTATACAAAGATTAAATAATTTGCCCCAGTCACACTGCTAGAAAACAGCTGAAGTTGAACACGGGGAAGTTTGATTCTAGAACACAAATTCTTAATCATATGGGAAGATTTCCTTTTAAATACACACTTTTAAAAAATTTTACATTTTAGGTGGATCTATAAAATAAAATAATTGTATTAATATCATTATAAATATATTCATCAGATTTCTTCACTATACTACATATGCAACACTATCAAAAGCAAAATACATGATGTAGAAACCTAAATGTTCCAAGACCGTAAAATAATCCATGGCAAAAACATTTGGATACTTATATTGCTGCACTAATTATTTCAGATTGCTCAAGAACTCCTTAGTTAATACTTCATGAAATAAGTGAAACCTTCACACCTAATAGAATTAATGTACTTACAAAGCAAACAACTTTTAATCAGAGAATTAGAGTGAAATTAAGAAATGTCCAGTTGGTTTAGTTATTTATTCTTTTGCTATATTTTTTCTTATCAAATATTTGTGACCGGTACATCCTTCAGAGAAGACCTCTCATTGGATGTTACATTGTCGGCTTAATGACAAAACTTCATGACTAACTCTTTTGTTTCGTATACATGCCATCATTTTCTCAACAGTTCCAGGTCAGTGTCACTATGCCAGAGAATGTTCCAGCAGTAACTTTATCCTGGGTTGGATAGAGCTTTTATCTTTAAAATCTCATGACCTGCTGTTTAACCTTTACCAAAATGCTTAATGCTTAACCCAAAAATGCTACATGTAAGGTTTTCTGTAAGGGTGACTTTTGGTCTGTTTGCCAGTCTCATTTGATTCCAATCAAGTGTATCAGGTCTATTGAAATAATTTTGAACTTACCCTTATCCAATTTCATCACAACATCCTCCACAGGCACAAACCACCCTCCTCCCCAAGAAGCTTTTCATGCTTCTTGTGTCCATGGCATAGATGAAGGGGCTCTAAAGTCCCGTCCACCTTCAGAGCTAAGCCTGTTCTCTGATTCTGGCAAGCTGTTTTTACATTCTGTTCCCCAGACCATTGTAAGGGTACTTGTTTTACACAAGCTATTCTGGTGATTTTCTTGGAAGAAAGGAAGTACACTAACATGGTTTCTTTCCAATGGACAGAACCCAGCCATTACTTTTATAGAACACTTGTGCTGCTTAGGAGAAAAAAAAAAAAAATGCCTCCCCAATTAAAAGAAAAAAAAAAAGTACAGGGTTTTAGTCTCTTTACTTCCACCACCATGCACTCCAACGTGTATTTTTGTAATAGATTGCTACTGTTGGCTCTGTCCTTAAAATACATTCAGAATCCAACCTCTCCTTACCATCTTTGCCCCCGATACACTAGTGAAAGCCACGAGAAGCTCCAACCTGAATTATTTTGCCTATGCTAACTGTACTCCTTGCTTCTACCCTGAACCTCCATGCAGTCTATTCTCAGCAGAGTGACTCTTCTAAAACTATGTCAGATATTCTTATTCCTCTGCTCACTCATTTCCTATATCGACAAGGAGAAAAGTCAATGTCCTTACGACGGCCTGTAAGTCCCTCCATGAACTGGCACCCCTGAAGTCTCCGTCCTCATTCTCCTCTGCTCTCATCCTGCCTCACTTCTCTCCTGCCACATCGGCTTTCTAGCGGTTCCTCAAGCACAGCCAGACAAGGTACAGCCTTAGGGCTTTTACACTGGCTGTTCCCTCTTCCAGGGACAATATATTCCTCCCGATGAAGCATTGTAATACCACATTAAGCCAATGACTAACATACTCATTTTCTCACACTGGCAGTTTTTTTTTTTGTTTGTTTGTTTTTGTTTTTTGATTAAATGTTACTGTCTCAGTGAGTTCCTTCCTGAATCCCCTATTTTAAATTGTAGCTTTACCCAATTACTCCTAATTTTCCTATTTGGTGCTCTCTTATTGTTCTATGGGACACTAATTATCATCTAATATAGTTATATAACTTATTTATTTCATGATGTATCTCCTCCCAGTAAAATATAAGCAAATGAGGTCAGGGCTTTTAGGTGGTTTGGAGTTTATGGTTTTGTGGAGGTTTTGGTCTATTTGGTTCATTGTTACATCCTCATTTTCTAAAGCAGCAAAAAGGAGACAATAGATAATTACTGAATATTTGTTAAATGAGTGAGTCAATTGATGCTATTATTTGGTATTAAACCAAGCAGAAAGTGGAAATAATCTAATACAGACAGTAGCTGTAACTTCCATGGAAGACCTCATTGTGGCTAAACAGACAGCCTTAATTCGACAGATGTTCAAGTAACCAAAAATTGAAGCAGGCAGCTTGACTAACTAGAAAACGTTTGTATCTATACAGGGATATGAAGGTTTTCCAGAACAGCAAAAGGAAATAAATAAGATGGCAAAGAACTGGACAGCCGATCGTATATCTGATTACTGTTAATAAACCAACTTTTTTCACTTCCTGACTTGGATACATTTATATTCTCTATCCTAACATTGAATTACAGACTTTCATTTAATTAGATAATAGATTCTGTACATTTGCACTTCCTGTAAAATAAAAAACCCTCATTTTGACCTTTTTAATTGACTTCATCTGCCAAGATTCTGACCAAAGACTGTAACATTTTTGACACTACATTTTACAAAAAGCTTTTATATATTGAAGCTTGATCAAATTGAATAATATATGTTCAGAGACTGGAAATATGTACTTTGCTCAATATATTCTAATTAACATAATTGGCCTAGCACCAAAAATGACTAGAAGAATTATTTTTTTAAATACAGATATTAAAAAGACCACTGCTTCATGTAAGACAATAATAGTATGTGAGTGTTTTCTGTGTATGATTTAATCAGAAATTTATATGAAACATAGTAATCAGCAAAGAAGTCATGGAATTGTTAGAAACTAAAATAGAAATGATAACAGTGAAAGTCAAGTAATAGAACTGCCATCAGGAAGGAAAAATAAAGAGTTCTGTGCACAAAGAAGCAGGAAAGAGTTAATTAAGCAGTCGAATTGGGGGAAACACGATGGGAAAGGAGGATTATAATCATGTTTATTTCCCAGCACTTCTGGAGGCTGAGGCAGGAGGACCGTTTGAGGCCAAGAATTAAAAATTAGCCTGGGCAACACAGCGTGACCACGTCTCTACAAACAAATTTTAAAAATTAGTTGGGTGTGGTGGCATGAGCCTATAGGCCTAATTATCAGGAGGCTGAGACTGAGGATCCCTTGGGCCCAGGAGTTCAAGGCTGCAATGAGCTATGATCCTGCCACTGCACTCTAGCCTGGGCAATAGAGCAAGATTCTATCTCTAAATAGGAATAGTATGCTTACAGTTTATCTGGAAACATATTATTTTTACTATATGTTAGAAATATACTTAAAATATTTTTAAAGGCAGTTCCAGGTGGAAGAAAAGGAAAAGAAATAAAATTTACATACCAGTACCATCCCATAGATTATTAGGGTAATGATGAGCTACACACAAAATTGTAATGCACTACCATAAAAAAAAGGTTTAATAGTTAATGCCAATCATGCAAGCACATAACTGTAAGGAAGATAGATTAGTACAAACGTGTTTGGCTGGGCACGTTGGCTCACACCTGTAATGCCAGCAGTTTGGGAGGCCAAGGCAGGTGGATCACGAGGTCAAGACATCGAGACCATCCAGGCCAACATGGTGAAACTCCATCTCTACTAAAAATACAAAAATTAGCTGGGTGTGGTGGTGCATGCCTGTAATCCCAGCTACTAGGGAGTCTGAGGCAGTAGAATCACTTGAATCCAGGAGGCAGAGGCTGCAGTGGGCTGAGATCATGCCACTGCACTACAGCCTGGTGACAGAGTGAGACTCCATCTCAAAAAAAAAAAAAACCCAGCATGTGTTTGCAGTCAGGTATATTTAAAGGATAGGGGTTGTTGCAATGCTGAAATTAACAACAAAAGTATAAAATGACTAGATTGAGAATAGAGTCCATGTTTCCTATTCACTATCCTGTTGACTTGTATCTCCATGTGACTTCTCATCCACTGTTTAATGGTGGAAGATTTTCACTTCCGTTTCACTGCATTTCCATCCCAGATCTCCCATCCATCTAAATGCCTGGCTTTATTAGTGGTGACATCTTTATTCATGTGAATTACCCATCTAACAACTGATCTCTCAGTTCCTTGACTTCCTCACTTATGACCATCTTTTTCTTCTTCCCCATATCAGCTACCTACTTACATTGTCAAACTCTGGTCTTTGTCATTACCAACAACTCTACTACATTAAAACTCTCCATTTAACGTGTCATTCACTGACCACCACATTTTTTTCTTCCATTCTACTATCAACCTTACCCCCCCCAATAACATCCAACCTCCGTATGATTAACCCCACCAATTTGCCTCAATTCTGTTAATCTGTTTCTCCCCACTTTCTATATTTACACTCTGCTCTCCCAGTTTAGGACACAAGTTTGGTCGTTATAGTCACTCCCTGAAAATGGCCTCAATTATTTTGTTGTCTCTCTGTCAACAACAATTCCCAATAAACCAATAAATATGTTCTAGTGTTATCTATCTTAAAAATAGACGTTTAGGAACCCACGTTCTCTTCCAGGTACCATCTCATTTCAAACCATTTTGAAAAGAAGAAAAATGAAAAAAATTCTTTAATAGTTGTTTACTACTGTCATCCCCAGTTTCACTTACTCCAATTACTCTTCTACTTCTTCCAATCTGGTTTCCACCTGCCCAGCATAATTTATATTCCTCATTTTCAGGTCACCAAAGACCTAAACATTTGAAAAATTCAGTTGAATCTCTCTGTTTTATTCTTACACAATGACTCAGCAGCATTAGTTCACCACACCTCCTTCTTAAACCCTCTCCTCTCTCACCTTCCATATCACTACGGACTTTTAGTTTTCCTCCCGCCTCACCACTCTTTCATTTTCAGTCTCCTTTGCTAACTCTTCCTCCTGCGACCAATGTGAAATTATTGGATTGCGTCAGGATTCCGCCTTGAGTCACCTTTTCTCTTTCTCTTAAACTCTCTTTTGAGGTGATTTGATGGTATGGAATATCTTTGTGCTATTTCCAAATCTCCATCTGACACCTTTCCCAGTTCTAAACCCCTATATCCAACTGCTCACATTATAGCTCCAACTTGGATGGCTTAGGTTGGTTTCCTCCCACATATGTCATCTCAGAAAGAATTTTTGATCCCTCTTCTCATTTCTCCCCAGTTTTTGACATCTCAGAAACTGACAACTATTTTCTCATTCCCTTCATTTCCCTCGCTGCCTTCAACCAGTCTATTGCGCTACCGTTTCAATTCTACCCCCAAATATATTATCTGCCCACTTCTCTTGTTTCTATTGCCTCCATTTTAGTTAAGCTATCAGCATCTCCCACCTGAAAAACAGTAAATCTTTGTCTTGATTCCCTCCTTCCATTCTTCTCTCACTCTAGGCCATTTTCTATAGCCATAAAAATTGTTCACTTTTAAAACATAAGTTGAGTAATATCACTTCTTTGTATGAAATGATTTCAGAAGTCCCTATTTCTTTTGGGGGGAAAATGGCTCCTGCCAGGATCTTTTTATCCCATAATATACCACTCTTCCCTTCTATTGCATGTTACTACACAACAGCCACACCGGCTTCCTTCTTTCTCCTCACTCCTGCCATGTTCTTTCCAGCTTCAGACCTTTTACTTGCATTCCCATGGCTTGCAAGTCTCTTTCCCTGGCTCTTCACATGACCAGTGTTTGTTGTTGTTGTTGTTTGTTTTTTTAATTTCAGGTTTCAGAAAAAGAAAAAAGGAGAGAGAGAGAGAGAGAGAAAGTCAGTCAGTCCCTGACCACCCAATCAAAAAGTGGCCCTTTTCTACTTTCAGTTATTCTCAATGCATCTACTCTTTCTTTCTTAGCATTTTTCACAATGTTTATCTTGTTTTATGTATTTGTTTACTGGTTTGCTGTGCAAAGTAATTTTCACGGGGGCAGGGACTTATCTATCTTATTTACCACAGTATTCCCAGTCCAAAGTAGATCCTACACAAGGTAGCCACTCTGGGAAATGTTGCTGTGCAAAATTAATTAATGAATGCACTACTACATAAAGACTAATCAGAAAAAGTTATTATATTCTATATTCTGTACCAATCTGCAGGGTCAAAGGCAGAACTAAAGAATAAAAAGAAACAGGTGTCCACAGGCTATTCAAAATGATGAATAATTCCCAGGATCTAGCCTATGACTAATGAAGCACAAGAAACGCCACTTAGGCCATATGCTGATGAGTACACAGTAAAGTGGCTCCCTGGGTATCCACCTGGAAAGAGAGCTAAAAATAATGAAGACTTGACTGTGCTCCAAACATTGTGCTGGGTATTTTATATACATTACCTCTATTAATACTCACAACTGTGCATTGTCATCATCATTTTATAAATAAATATTCTGACCTCAGAAAGATAGATATAAAATTGCCTAAGATTTCACAAGCAGTGAACGATGGATTTTAGATTAGAGATTGCATCTGCCCAACTCCAATGTCCATAGTGTTTCTACAATACTACATAATCTCATTTTTTTTATTTTAAGAAATTTGTTAGTGCCCATTGGATTTGAGAGTTAAAGGGTAGGCCCAGAAAAGGCCTTTGGGAGCCCTATTTTTAATCTTCTACAGGACCTCCAAAAAAGAAGATGAAGACAAAGACAAAAAAAAAAAAAAATAAGTAGAGGGAAGAGAGGCAAGGAGGAAGAAAGGCAGAAGGAGAAGAAATCTAAGATTAGTTTGTTGGCCTACAATGTAAACTGTTGTGCAATGCTACAGAGTTAATCAACAGGAAATGTGAGATTAGAAACTGGCTTCCAGACCTTATCCAGTACTTTCATTCAAGCAATTCACTCTAACAGAAAATTGAAACTCAGAGCTAAATAATAATATACCCAAAAAGGTTAGATTTGCATTGTGCACAAGTGAACCAAGTCAGCAATCAAATTTTTAATTTATTTAGAAATAAGATTGATATCATACTTCTTGGATATGAACTTCCAAAGGTCAGAGTTGCTTCAATCAGGGGGACAGGTCTCCTAGGGGCATTGATAAGCCTGTGATTAATGTCTTCTGCGTCTTCCTTATTCAGATCTTTATCACTGGGCCCAGTGCCTTGCTTCCAACCAACTACAGGTTTTGTCCAAAATATTTTCTTGATGGACAAATGAAGAAGCTGCTAAGGGGCCTGCAAGATAGAAACCACAACAGCCAAAAAAAAAAGAAAACAAAAATTCTATACAGGAAAAATCAGAACTTGTTTGGACTTTTGTATATGTATTTTGCAGATTGATATATTTAGATTGCTCATTCAGAAGTACCATAACATTCTCAGTGCTTGAGGTCTCCACAGGTCTTAATTAAGCCCCATCTATTGGCAGCTTCTGCCTAGCCCTCCCCATTCTGTTAGGGCAGAGACAGTGTCACTCCTGAATCCATCACAAACTCATGCCACAAATTTATTGGGACCATCTGCCCTTCATTTCCTCAATACTGATGTCCTGACTACAGAGGATTGTACCAAGGATCAGTTTCTATCTCAAAGGTAGCTGTTCTTCGTAAAAAGACAACTCCTAGATGGCTTAGTCTAAGAATCATATTCAGAAGAAATATCCTACACCAAGTAATGACTAACTGAACAAGTTAGATCGAAAAGGATACAGAGAAAGTCTTCACGCTGCAGGAAAATTGGGTGAAGAAGCAGCTTGGGAGAGAACAAAGAATATGCCTACAGTAAAAGTGGTTGCCTGTGGTCACTTTTCTTGGAATGAGTAGAACAGGCACTCATAGTTGATCTCCTGGCTAGAACAAGTTATCTTCTAAGTTCTTTTTTAAAAAACCAGTGTATTGAGGTATGATTGACACATGAAAAGGTGTAGATATTTAATATATATAATTTGATACCTTTTTAGATCAGCATACACCCATGAAACCATCATGACAATTAATGCCATAAACATATCTATCACTTCCAAACAGTTCATCGTGCTCTATTCTGAAACCAATCTTATAGGAATCTCACACCTGGTCTTCCTTTACTGTCATTATCTCTCACTGTCCAATTGTGTCGCTGCTGAAATTACTTTTCCCAATCTTGTAAATGTTCATTTTATCTGCCAAGATAGTCACAGTGGGTCTCCATGCTTGGAGTCTGAAGATACACCCTCTTGAGAACCACTAACTTATTCCAGCAGCTATTTCCCACATAACAGCACCAAGGTTAGGCCATGAAGGCCTTCCCACCATAGCCTCATGCTTTGTTATAACCAGTAAGACCTCACCACCACCTACCTCCAACAATAACAGTAATAGTTAGTACCTTATATTCAATCTAAAGAGCCAGACCATACTATTCCTTTCCTACAGGAAATTTTATTTCAGGAGTCTCATTGCCCGTCCCTGTCTATGGGCTTTGGCCAAAACCATTCAGAATCATTCTGCTTGATTTTCCAAATTGCAGTTTCAAGGAGGAATATCCAAGTTATTAATTGTCCTCTGCCCCTTGAGAAGACCTCAGGTCTTTATGTACAAGCAGATGTTACTTTTCTCTCAGGAAACACATTTTTTGGCTAGGAACATTTAAGGGTGATAACCTTCATGAACAAACCTTCTGCCACACCCTAATCTCAGGATGGGAACCAGATCCCAGCCCTAACTTGGCATAAGTGCAGGTCACTGAGGTTTTTCCCTGCTTCAGGGGCTTTCGTCTCCACTAACCATAAGCAAGAGCCTGGCATTTTCAGTAACCTCTTTCATGGGGAACCTATTTAATCTCCAATTTGACTGGCACTCTGTTTACACATGTATAAAGAATATATATCATCCCAAACTCTCTAATATCTAGGCTCCTTGGCAGGAATAAACTAAACACTTAGTCGGAAGATATTAGTTTTGATAGATCAACATGTGAAAGAAATAAAAATAAACCTATGAATCATTTGCCTCCTAAAAACTTTATCATTAATTGGTCTATACCTTTCACTCTCTTTTCTGACACAACATTTTACCTATTTTTTTTTTCTATTTCTTATAGTTATTATGTTCCTTTCTTGTCTTAATTCTGACTCATATTTTAGGTCAGTAATCTACCTTACTCTGTTTTACATGGGGCAATCCCAGTCAACAAAAGTATAATTCTGTAGCCTTAACGTCTAAATAGTGGTATCTAGAAATAGCTGGGTGTTTCTATAACAGTTTTATGAATAGATTTTAGTGTCATTTAAATAAATATTTCCTAAAAGTGCTACTGATCTAGTGATCTTAATAAATGATATTCTAAGATAATCAAATATAACGTTTAAGAAATATTAAATATAATCAAAGATAATATTTAAGAAAATTAAACATTAAAACATAGTTTGTGCCCTTGCAATAAGATCCTTTTTGTGAGCCACTAATATTTATTGATATAATCTAATATTCTCTTTGGCTAGTTCTTTTGGCTCTTAAATTGCAAACACCTTATTTCTTTCAGCATTGTTACTTTAGTTATCCTGGACTATTATCTGTATTTGTGGCCTAAATGAAGTGATTTACCTTTTCTAGGTAAAATTATTTTCCTTTTTTAATAGCTTTTAGCCTTCTAATTTATTTCTATTAATTCTTCTCCCAATAAAAATTCATACCTCTCACATTTATAACAATGGAGAATTGCATTAACAGTTTTTAAAGCATGTATTCGTTTGTCAACCTTTTCACAAATTGATATTCTATACATTTACAACATTTTTAGTTTTACTTAAATGTTTTACAGATTGAAATGGAATCTTACAATATAATATAATATATACAATATAATATAACGTTTAATATAGTGGCTATAATAAATGGTATCTAACATTAAATTAGATGACGAGAATCACTTCTGAGGAAGTTATTTGATATCTGCATGAGATAGCCTTAGCATGTTAAAAAGTAAAATCTTTCTGAAAAATAAAAAACAATAGCCTGCATTACAAAGCAATGACAACACGTGCAACTAAATGCTGAAGAATTTTAATACACAAAACATCAAATGTTGTTCTGATTGGCCTAACAATGCCAGGACCTGCCCTAACCAATTTAGGGACAATAATTAAGGTAATCTCAGATATGACTTTTTCCCTTATTTTCTTTAAACTGAGTGGGTTTGTACATTATCTTTTGTATTTTTCAGTCAATGTTAATTCACAAGACTAAGGAGAGAAATCCTAGAGGGTGGAGTTGAAGAAGATTCAAATAATTCAGACCCTACAAAAATAAAACTTTATCTGTCAGCTTGAAAGAACTTTAAAGACATTATTATATGAAGCAAAATTATCACTACTATTAATTGCACAGGCATATTGAAAGGACCCCAGAAAGTGACCTTCTCTAAAACAGAGAATGCCTGTAGAAAATACGTCTTAATCTTCTACTCTGCACTTAGATAAATGTCAAGTATATCTACCACCTCAATTAACCATAGAAATAAGCTGTCAAAATCTAATTTTTTTTTTTTTTTTTTTTTTTTTTTTTTTTTTT
>NW_016803732.1:587246-646888 GCF_001698545.2 Rhinopithecus bieti | reverse complement strand
TTTTTTTTTTTTTTTTTACAAGGCGTTTATTCTGAAACCAGCAGAGGGAGAAACAGGCAGTTCCATTAGAAAGAAACAAGTGTCCCAAGGGTCTGTGCCACGCGGGGTGCTTTCCATGTGCAAAGTGCCGATTAAAACTGTGGTGAATCTAGGCTAACATATTCAGGGTTTGTTGACTGAGCTCTAGTAAAACTGGAGCCTTGTGGTCAGATTGACTTTGGAGCTGAGATCATTAACCAAAAAAAAAAAAAAAGATGATTTTCATGTCTTCATGTCTAGCAATGCCAAGCAAAACGTGAATGAATTAATGAAATGAAAGCATTTTACCTTAAGGTATCATATTGGCAAAGGTGAAGCCAAGTTTTTATTATAAGCATTTATTTTATGTTTGTTATTATCTTGAAAAAAATTATGGAGCAGCTTTTGATACCACTAATACTAACACAGTTAAACAAAGTTAACAGATGGTCATCCATTCATTCAGTTACATAACAAATATTTATTGTGTACTTTTAAACAAAGATAAATGTGCAAGATGCACTAGGACACACAGAAAAATTATAAAATGCTAATTCTTTCCTTCAGAATATTATAAACAGTAACAAAGAAAAGATAGGTGTATGCTACCATAATATAAATTTTAAGAATACGTTGGTCATTCAGCAATGCCAATGTCTTCGTTGATAGTTTAGAGCTATATTATTCAGTACAGAAGCCATTAGCCATATGTATCTTTTTAAATTTAAATTTGAATTAATTGAAATTAAATTACACTAAAAGTTTAATTCTGTAGTTTCACTAGCCAGATTTCAAGTGCTCAGTAACCACATGTGGCCACCAGTTATAGTATTGAACAGTTCACTTTCTTCATTGTGAAGGGTCTTATGGAAAACACTGGTTTCTAATACAGAACTCCATCAAGTCACAGCAATATACAACCTCGTTGAGTCTTCATGAGTGGAAAAGACAGAATTTTGATGTATTCAGAAGTTCAAGTCATGCTATTCAAAACGAGGTAGCATAAACAAAGCAGAGAAAAGTCCAGAAGGAATGAAGTATATAGAGGAAAGAGGAACTGCATTTACTCATCTGTAATTTATTCATTAATTTACTTTTACTGATGAGACAATAAAGGATAAAAGTGGGGAAAAGTTACATATTCAAGTTAAACTTGCATCATTAATAAATCTGAATGACAAAAAATGCATAGCAGCATAACAATTATAACTGTTTTGCAGACAAGCACATCTTGAAATATGGTGTGCAATATGATTTTAGGTCATACACTGATAACATTTTTTGGTTTGATGGCTATATATATATTTTGGGGTATGTGAAAATGGAAAATCATATCTCATTAGCACATAAAATCTGTTATATCACTGATATTGCTTAAACAAGGCTGAATTTTTTTTTCAATTAGGAAAGAGCGAATTAAATAAAAGTCACGGATGGTCACTATGTAGACGTAAAGAGTTTTCAGATTTTACGACCAATGCAGTTCTGTGTGTTATTAAAATCATCAAATACCACATGCAACACTGCCCAACTGTGCCATCTTGAGAATATTACTTACATACCTTTTTTATTCTTCAGTTTTCTCTTCCACAAAATGAAGATATTAAGAGTGACTGTGTTATAAGATTTGTATGGGGCTAATTATAAAGCACTTAAAATGGTGCTTAGCATGCAGTCAACAATAATTTTCACTATTATTACTATTAATATTTACAACATGATCAATACTGTGCTTTAAGAAAGTTAAGCCATCAACAGAATGCAACGTGGTTGAAAGGCGACATTACAATATGAAAAAAAAATGCAGTTTTAATACAGATTGAAAAAAAAAGCAGTTGTAATACAGATTCAATCATGCATAGGTCAAACAGTACCGCGGTCTGAACACAGCAGTAGCGATAGAAATGTAGAGACACAGACAAGTGTTATAGATGTAACAGAGCTAGAATAAACAGGGTTTAATGAATAATTTAACATGGAAATGACGAAAAGATAGAGATAAAAGAAAACACTAAAGTTCACAACTCTAGGTAGAGGGGCACCAGTATATAGTGAGAAGGAGAAGTCTGGGGAAAATGATGACGGGTTTCATTTCAGAAATATTGACTTTGAGGTTATGGCAAGGACTTCAGGTTAAAACTTCAGCAGTGGAAGTAAGGGTCTGGATCTCTGCAAAAGTCAAACTGCAGATTTATGAATCACCAACCCATTGCTGATCATTAAAACCATGATATCAAATGAGTTTGCCATTGGAAGGAGGGTGGAGAAAGGGATTCTTAAGGAACACCTTCTTTTGTAGGTAAAATGAGGAAACTGAGACAATGATTGAGATTTAGAGAATTCAGAGATGTGGATGGAAAATAGGAACACTGTATCATAGAAACCAACTTACAAAAGAGTTGCAAAAAAGAAAAGACAAACAAGAACATTGAGTGCTGCAGAGTGGTTAAAGAGGATAAGAATTGAAAAAAGTCATTGGGTTTAATAACTAGGAAATACTGGTAATCTGAGAACAAAAGTTTGGTAAATGCCAGAATCAGTGCGCGAGCTTGACATACAGGTCAAATGTTAAGACTCTTTCAATAAGTGTAGCCACAAAAGAATGAGGGAAACTATGTTAGCGTGAGAAAATGGCAGGAACAAGGGAAAGGTCTTGTTTGGTTTTGATTTGAATATATCTGTAGGATGAAAAAAATAGTGAACGTAAACATTAACTGAAACTAAGATAGAATATAATTCAATGAGCTAGATCTTGAAGCTAATGAAATGAGAATAGATAGAGGAAATACCAGAAGATCTCAGCCTTGGTGTGGGAGGGGAATTTTCTCTTAGAAGAAAAGAATGATGAAGATAGGTGAAGATCTGTAGCAAGTTAAAGACTGAAATTAGTCATTCTAAAGAACTAAGATCAAAAGGCCTCAGTATTCATTCACCTTACTCAAAATATATATATATTTGCTGAGTGCCTACAATGTGCCAGATATACACTATTCTAGAGCTGGCTATACAGAAATAAATAGGAAAGGTAGGAAATTGATTTGAATAACATGTTTTAGAGTGGGAGAGGAATACAATGAAAAAACAGAAGAAAACTGAGGTCAAATCACAGAGCACAACAATATTTAGAAATATAGAAAAGTAGGGAAAAGAGGAAATAATGTGGCAATGAATTACAAAATAATTTTAAATAATGAAATGGCTTTGGAGAAAATTAAATCATACAATAGGACAGAGTAAGAAGAAAAGAATAGATTTTGGTCAGCCAGGGAGAGAACGGACACCTCTCTGGGTTTGGATAATACAAGCTGAAATCTGAATGGGATTGAGCACACTGTAAGGATATCAGTGGAAGGAACTCCCCAGAAAGAAGAAGTAACAACTAATGGGGATGACACAAAATGGGGTTGATAGGAATGGGACAGAGTGGTCACTGCACAGTCCAACTAAAGAAGAGAGCATGGTGTCTTGAGTGAATATGTGGATCAGGAGTGAAGTTTTGAGTTTTGTGAAAATAATTTTGGAAGAGTTATTGAGAAAGAATATTGAATATAGAGTAATATAATTTGCTTCCTTCTCTTGTCCATGTAGGCTCCCTTTCACCACTGTTTACTGTAGTTTGGGTTTTAGGCCCTTTCTGGGCTATAGAGTTCTTTCCAGGTTATTTTACATAAATTTGAGGGGTATCAACACTTTCCTCTGGGATCCAAAGATCCAGGGATATGGTTAGATCTGTGACTATGTCACCGATAGACCCATCACAAATCTTAACCCAACATTGATCCCAGAGTCTTCACAAGTGCTCGCAACAATAGTCCTCTCATAACTACTCCTCTAAAATATTAATATAGCTTCATAATCACTCAACCGTGGCACCAAATTCCCTTCCCTTCTACCATAAGGTTCAACCCCAATAACAGGATTGAAGAGAACAAATCTTCCAGGATATCAGAGATGGCTTGCCTTACGAGAGGAGAGTAGTAAGGACATGTTATCTGTTCAAAAAAGGATAGTAAAACTGAGATACTTTTACTGAACAGACTTTCTCAGTTTGAAAGAGAAATAACAGACACTGGGCTTACAGAAAGTCATTCAGAATAGAGCAAGAAGTGAACCATTCAAATGTGGCTGCAGTTTGTGTATCACAAATGGGATCCTTCTGAGAATACTAGAATAGAGAATTATGACAGTGAGGCGACTTAGCCTTAAACCTTATTCCTTTACTTTTCTTTCTTTCTGGTAATTTTATGCATGAGGTTGGGGAAGCTACTGTATGACAGTATAGACTATATACCAATAATTGTGATAACCTATGATGAGTTCTGTGATATCTTTTCTTCTTGTATCTTTTCTTGCTACCTTGATACCGGTCATCCCCTGGGAATCTGTACAGTTTGAATATATTTGAATAACTTCTATATACTTTAGCTCTACATTTTATTTGACTCAAAGAAGCCCCAGTGGGTCCCAAGTATTCCCATGTGTTTTAGAAGCCTAAAGTCAGTGAGATTCAGTCTAACCTCAAGAATTTGAGGCAAAGTAACTTTTGAGGAAAGAATGTAAAGAGAATATTGGGTAGTTTGGCTGTAGCATAATTAATTACATTTTCTGGGTTTCAAAATTTGAATTGCAATAAAAGTACATTTTGATATTCAGTTTTACAATTTTCATTAGCAAATAAATGTATGTAGAGAGAAAACAATAAAATTGATATATTGGGAAAAAATACCGGTAGATTTTAACAAGGTGTCCACATCAGTCTTTACTCTTCCATCTACACCTATTGCCTAGATGATCTCATCCAGTTCCTTGGTAAAATTTGTGTGTATGTTGATGACTCCCAAATCCATATCTTCAGCCTGGAACTCTCCTCTGAAGACAATACCATTCCATCAATCGCCCAATCTCAGAAACATCTCGAATTCAACATGTACAAACTAGAATTCTTCATTACTGGCTCACACCCAAATATATAGCTCTTCCTCCATAGTATGTCCTTAGTTAAACCACAATGACCAATTTCGCTGCTACAAGCTTAATTTAATTCACCATCAACTTAATGTGCACTATTTTAGCAGGATCTTAACCAGCCTTCCTGCTTCAGCACTTCCTTCTGTGTAATCTATTCTCCATCCAACAGGTAAGTGATCTTTTCTAAAAGAATCTGTATATAATTGGTATTGTTTATTCCTTAAATATTTGATAGAATTTACCAGAGAAGCCATATATACCTACAGTTCCTTGGTAAAATGGATTTAAATTGCAAATTTCAATAATTCACTATTTATTAATACAGAACTATTAGATTATCTCTTCTATCTCGAATCATTTTGTCTTTCAAGAATGTTGTCTTATTAATTTTGTAATGTGTTAGCATAAAGATGTTCATAAGAGTATCTGATCTTTTGAATATGTTTATACTGATATCTCATCTTTTATTTTTTATATTGGTAATCTGTGTTTTCTTATTTTGTTTGCTCAGTCAAATTAGATATTTATCAAGTTTTATTTTGAAAATAATTAACTTTTGACTTTATTGCATTTCTCCATTGTATTCATTTCTAAAATTTAAAATTTCTACTTNAACATTTTTTGGTTTGATGGCTATATATATATTTTTGGGGTATGTGAAAAATGGAAAATCATATCTCATTAGCACATAAAATCTGTTATATCACTGATATTGCTTAAACAAGGCTGAATTTTTTTTTCAATTAGGAAAGAGCGAATTAAATAAAAGTCACGGATGGTCACTATGTAGACGTAAAGAGTTTTTCAGATTTTACGACCAATGCAGTTCTGTGTGTTATTAAAATCATCAAATACCACATGCAACACTGCCCAACTGTGCCATCTTGAGAATATTACTTACATACCTTTTTTATTCTTCAGTTTTCTCTTCCACAAAATGAAGATATTAAGAGTGACTGTGTTATAAGATTTGTATGGGGGCTAATTATAAAGCACTTAAAATGGTGCTTAGCATGCAGTCAACAATAATTTTTCACTATTATTACTATTAATATTTACAACATGATCAATACTGTGCTTTAAGAAAGTTAAGCCATCAACAGAATGCAACGTGGTTGAAAGGCGACATTACAATATGAAAAAAAAATGCAGTTTTAATACAGATTGAAAAAAAAAGCAGTTGTAATACAGATTCAATCATGCATAGGTCAAACAGTACCGCGGTCTGAACACAGCAGTAGCGATAGAAATGTAGAGACACAGACAAGTGTTATAGATGTAACAGAGCTAGAATAAACAGGGTTTAATGAATAATTTAACATGGAAATGACGAAAAGATAGAGATAAAAGAAAACACTAAAGTTCACAACTCTAGGTAGAGGGGCACCAGTATATAGTGAGAAGGAGAAGTCTGGGGAAAATGATGACGGGTTTCATTTCAGAAATATTGACTTTGAGGTTATGGCAAGGACTTCAGGTTAAAAACTTCAGCAGTGGAAGTAAGGGTCTGGATCTCTGCAAAAAGTCAAACTGCAGATTTATGAATCACCAACCCATTGCTGATCATTAAAACCATGATATCAAATGAGTTTGCCATTGGAAGGAGGGTGGAGAAAGGGATTCTTAAGGAACACCTTCTTTTTGTAGGTAAAATGAGGAAACTGAGACAATGATTGAGATTTAGAGAATTCAGAGATGTGGATGGAAAATAGGAACACTGTATCATAGAAACCAACTTACAAAAGAGTTGCAAAAAAGAAAAGACAAACAAGAACATTGAGTGCTGCAGAGTGGTTAAAGAGGATAAGAATTGAAAAAAGTCATTGGGTTTAATAACTAGGAAATACTGGTAATCTGAGAACAAAAAGTTTGGTAAATGCCAGAATCAGTGCGCGAGCTTGACATACAGGTCAAATGTTAAGACTCTTTCAATAAGTGTAGCCACAAAAAGAATGAGGGAAACTATGTTAGCGTGAGAAAATGGCAGGAACAAGGGAAAGGTCTTGTTTGGTTTTGATTTGAATATATCTGTAGGATGAAAAAAATAGTGAACGTAAACATTAACTGAAACTAAGATAGAATATAATTCAATGAGCTAGATCTTGAAGCTAATGAAATGAGAATAGATAGAGGAAATACCAGAAGATCTCAGCCTTGGTGTGGGAGGGGAATTTTTCTCTTAGAAGAAAAGAATGATGAAGATAGGTGAAGATCTGTAGCAAGTTAAAGACTGAAATTAGTCATTCTAAAGAACTAAGATCAAAAGGCCTCAGTATTCATTCACCTTACTCAAAAATATATATATATTTGCTGAGTGCCTACAATGTGCCAGATATACACTATTCTAGAGCTGGCTATACAGAAATAAATAGGAAAGGTAGGAAATTGATTTGAATAACATGTTTTAGAGTGGGAGAGGAATACAATGAAAAAACAGAAGAAAACTGAGGTCAAATCACAGAGCACAACAATATTTAGAAATATAGAAAAGTAGGGAAAAGAGGAAATAATGTGGCAATGAATTACAAAAATAATTTTAAATAATGAAATGGCTTTGGAGAAAATTAAATCATACAATAGGACAGAGTAAGAAGAAAAGAATAGATTTTGGTCAGCCAGGGAGAGAACGGACACCTCTCTGGGTTTGGATAATACAAGCTGAAATCTGAATGGGATTGAGCACACTGTAAGGATATCAGTGGAAGGAACTCCCCAGAAAGAAGAAGTAACAACTAATGGGGATGACACAAAATGGGGTTGATAGGAATGGGACAGAGTGGTCACTGCACAGTCCAACTAAAGAAGAGAGCATGGTGTCTTGAGTGAATATGTGGATCAGGAGTGAAGTTTTGAGTTTTTGTGAAAATAATTTTGGAAGAGTTATTGAGAAAGAATATTGAATATAGAGTAATATAATTTGCTTCCTTCTCTTGTCCATGTAGGCTCCCTTTCACCACTGTTTACTGTAGTTTGGGTTTTTAGGCCCTTTCTGGGCTATAGAGTTCTTTCCAGGTTATTTTACATAAATTTGAGGGGGTATCAACACTTTCCTCTGGGATCCAAAGATCCAGGGATATGGTTAGATCTGTGACTATGTCACCGATAGACCCATCACAAATCTTAACCCAACATTGATCCCAGAGTCTTCACAAGTGCTCGCAACAATAGTCCTCTCATAACTACTCCTCTAAAATATTAATATAGCTTCATAATCACTCAACCGTGGCACCAAATTCCCTTCCCTTCTACCATAAGGTTCAACCCCAATAACAGGATTGAAGAGAACAAATCTTCCAGGATATCAGAGATGGCTTGCCTTACGAGAGGAGAGTAGTAAGGACATGTTATCTGTTCAAAAAAGGATAGTAAAACTGAGATACTTTTTACTGAACAGACTTTCTCAGTTTGAAAGAGAAATAACAGACACTGGGCTTACAGAAAGTCATTCAGAATAGAGCAAGAAGTGAACCATTCAAATGTGGCTGCAGTTTGTGTATCACAAATGGGATCCTTCTGAGAATACTAGAATAGAGAATTATGACAGTGAGGCGACTTAGCCTTAAACCTTATTCCTTTACTTTTCTTTCTTTCTGGTAATTTTATGCATGAGGTTGGGGAAGCTACTGTATGACAGTATAGACTATATACCAATAATTGTGATAACCTATGATGAGTTCTGTGATATCTTTTTCTTCTTGTATCTTTTTCTTGCTACCTTGATACCGGTCATCCCCTGGGAATCTGTACAGTTTGAATATATTTGAATAACTTCTATATACTTTAGCTCTACATTTTATTTGACTCAAAGAAGCCCCAGTGGGTCCCAAGTATTCCCATGTGTTTTAGAAGCCTAAAGTCAGTGAGATTCAGTCTAACCTCAAGAATTTGAGGCAAAGTAACTTTTGAGGAAAGAATGTAAAGAGAATATTGGGTAGTTTGGCTGTAGCATAATTAATTACATTTTCTGGGTTTCAAAAATTTGAATTGCAATAAAAGTACATTTTGATATTCAGTTTTTACAATTTTCATTAGCAAATAAATGTATGTAGAGAGAAAAACAATAAAATTGATATATTGGGAAAAAATACCGGTAGATTTTAACAAGGTGTCCACATCAGTCTTTACTCTTCCATCTACACCTATTGCCTAGATGATCTCATCCAGTTCCTTGGTAAAATTTGTGTGTATGTTGATGACTCCCAAATCCATATCTTCAGCCTGGAACTCTCCTCTGAAGACAATACCATTCCATCAATCGCCCAATCTCAGAAACATCTCGAATTCAACATGTACAAACTAGAATTCTTCATTACTGGCTCACACCCAAATATATAGCTCTTCCTCCATAGTATGTCCTTAGTTAAACCACAATGACCAATTTCGCTGCTACAAGCTTAATTTAATTCACCATCAACTTAATGTGCACTATTTTAGCAGGATCTTAACCAGCCTTCCTGCTTCAGCACTTCCTTCTGTGTAATCTATTCTCCATCCAACAGGTAAGTGATCTTTTTCTAAAAGAATCTGTATATAATTGGTATTGTTTATTCCTTAAATATTTGATAGAATTTACCAGAGAAGCCATATATACCTACAGTTCCTTGGTAAAATGGATTTAAATTGCAAATTTCAATAATTCACTATTTATTAATACAGAACTATTAGATTATCTCTTCTATCTCGAATCATTTTTGTCTTTCAAGAATGTTGTCTTATTAATTTTTGTAATGTGTTAGCATAAAGATGTTCATAAGAGTATCTGATCTTTTGAATATGTTTATACTGATATCTCATCTTTTATTTTTTATATTGGTAATCTGTGTTTTCTTATTTTTGTTTGCTCAGTCAAATTAGATATTTATCAAGTTTTTATTTTTGAAAATAATTAACTTTTGACTTTATTGCATTTCTCCATTGTATTCATTTCTAAAAATTTAAAATTTCTACTTCAGTAGTTTCTGCTATTACCTTCATTATTTCTTTTTTTTTTCTTCATTACATTTAATTTGCTATTCTTTTTCTAGCCCATGAAAGTGGAAGCTTTGACTTTTAATCTCTCTTCTTTTGTGGGGGAAGCATTTATTGTTAGAAATTTTCCACTAAACACCACTTTACTATATCCCACAAAATTTGATATTTTAAATGTTGTGATTTCAATTTCATTCACTTCAAAATGTCTTGAATTTTCTTTTATTTCTTCTTTAATCCATGAATTATATTTGAAGTTTATCAGTTGACTTTCAAATACATGTGATTTTCCATATTTCTTTATTATTAATTTTTATAATCTAGTTCCACTGTGGCCAGAAAATATACTTTTGGTGACTTTAGTCCTTTCAAATGTATTGATACAGTGTTTTATTGCCCAGAATATAGTCTAATTTGCTAAATGTCCCATGTTCTTCTGAAGAGAAATATGTTCTACTGTTGCTGGCTAGAGTATTTTATAAATAACAATTATGTCAAATCATCTGAGAGTACTGTTTAATTTTTCTGTATCTTTACTGAATTTCTGTAAACTTGTTCTATCAATTACTGAAGAGTAACATAATTTACAGCTGTAATTGTTAATTTGTCTATATTTCTTGTAGTTCTATCCAAGTTTTTCTTCAAGTATTTTGGAGGTCTCTTAGTAGATGAATTCACATTTATAATTGTTATATCTTCCTGTTGTATCAAAACTTTTATTAGGAAATATCCACCTCTGTCTCTAGTAATAATCCTTGTGTTAAATCTATTTAATGTGATGTTAGCATAGCCACTTCAGTTTTCATATGCTTACCATTTGCACATTATGCTTTTTCTATTTTTTTACTTTCAACATGTTTACATTTAAAATGCAATATAAAAAATAAACAAAATACGTCTCTTGTAGGCAAGATATATGTGGGTCTTGCTTTTTTATCTATTGTGACAATCTCTACCTATTGAAGTTTGTTTCCATTTAAGGTAATTAATCAATAGGCCTGGACTTATTTCTGCCATTTTGCTATTCAGCATTTGCTTGCCTCACTTGTATTTTTTTTCCCTTCTTCCTCCCTTCTTTAGGTTAAACAAATTTTTGTCATACAATTTAACTTTTCTTTTGTCATATTGGCTAAATTTCTTTACATTTTTTAATGGTTGCTCTAGGATATAAACACTAATCTTTAAATTATTTCAATATATTTAAATATTGATATTTTGGTGATATATAGGAAGCTTGTAACAATATAGTTTCATTTAACACCCTCCTCCTTTGTGTTATTATTTTCATATATAATATTAGATTGGTGCAAAAGTAATTGCTGTTTTTGCCATGAAAAGTAATTGCCAAAACTTTTGCATTAAAAGTAATGGCAAAACTGCAATTACTTTTCTCCAACTGAATACATGAATATATGTTATAAACCTAACCGTATAGTGTATCAATTTGGCTTTACATAGCCATAGATCTTTTAAAATTTAAAATTAAAAGATAGCTATAAATATCTACTTACATATTGGCCAAAATGTGCAATATCTGGCCCTTTTTATTCTTTCCTTTATGACTGATTACTTTTCAGCCTGAAGGTGTTTTTCACTAGTGCAATAAACTATCTCAACTTTTGTTTATTGGAAAGTCATTTTGAGAGACAGCTTGGCTGGGTATAGAAATCTTAGTTAACCTTTTTTTGTCATTGTTGTTCTTTAAGCACTTTGAATATGTCATTCTAATGCCTCCTGGCCTCTATTATTTCTGATAAGAAGCCAGCTTATATTTACCATAGTCCCCTGTATGTAATTGACTTATTTTCCCTTTGCTGCTTTCAATGTATTCCATATAATGCTTGATTCTCAACATTTTAATTATAATATGTGTAGATGTGGTTTTCATTATTTTGCAATTTGGGACACATTGAGCCTCCTGAAGGTATAAGTTCATGGTTGTCTTTGAATATCAGAAATGTTCAGCTATCATCTCTGGAAATATTTTTCTGTACCTTTCTCTTTCTTTTGTTCCTTCTTAACTCCAATTACATATATGTTGAACCAGATGATACTTTTTCACAAGCCTCTGAGGAAGCTTTGTTCATTTTTCTTTATTTTTATTTCTGCCCTTTGGATTGGATATTGAACTACGTTCATGTTAACCAACTCATTCTCTGCCATCTCCAATCTACTTTTGAACCCATCTAAGGTATTTTTATTTTCAGTTATTGTAATCTTCAATTTTAGAATTTCCATTTGGTTATATTTTAACTTTAGTTTTCATTTCTCTATTAGATTCCCTGTTTACTCTGCAATAACTCATTTCCCCTCTATCTTTGAAAGTATTTTTCTTTATTGAAAACTTACAATAGCTGCTTTGAAGTCTATGCTAATTTGACATTCTGACCCACTTGCAATTGGTTTGCACTGATGAATCGGTTTCTTCCTGCATATGCGCCACACTTTCCATTGTATTTCTTATTTCTTATTTCTATGGCTAGTAATTTTTTGCTGCAAACTTGTCATGACCGTTGACTCAGGCTGCCATAACCAAATACTGTAGAGTGGTTGGTTTAAACAACATAAATTTATTTTCTCAGTTCCGAAAGCTAAAAGTCAAAGAGGAAGGTGCCGGTTGATTCAGTATGTAGTGTCTCTTCCTGGCTTGCAGAGGGCTACTTTCTCATTATGCTCTTACCTGGCCTTTTCTCTATGTGTGGGCAAGGAGAAAGAGAGCAAGAGATCTCCAGTGTCTCTTATAAGGAAAATAATCTTATCAAATCAGGGCTCCACTCTTGCAACCTCATTTAAATTTAATTAGTTCCTTGGAACTAATTGGTTCCATCTCTAAATGCAGCCACATTGGGGTTTAGGGCTTTAACATACAAATATTGGGGAACATGAATATTCAATCCATAATAGATGTGAAAGTTGCAGAATCAAATGGATTACTTCGGTTTTCAGAAAAGAGGAGAGAGAGAGAGAAGGGAAGGAAGGAAGGAAGGAAGAAGAAGGAAGGAAGGAATGGAAGCGGGCCGGGAGGGGAGGGGGAGGCCTGAGGGAGTGAGGCGAGGTGACGGAGGAAGGAAGGAAGAAGGAAGGAAAGAAGAAGGAAGGAAGGAGGAGAAGGAAGGAAGGAAGTGAAAGGAAGAAAGAAGAAAAGAAAGAAAAATGGAGCCAGGGAAGGCTGTGAAGCTTCCCTTCATGGAAGGGAGGGTTCTCATGTATGAATGCTGAATAACAAAAGCTATCATGAAAGACTACAGAAAACACAACTTTGCACAAAAGTCATCGCGATTTTACACAAAAATTATTTCTGTGAATATATGTGTCTAGTCACTGCTGGTCCAAACTTTGACTGATGTCACTTTTGTTATTGATCCTTGTGTTCAAAGATGATTATCTCAAAATAATCATGTAATATTTCTCATTTTTCCTTTTAAAACTTCGGTCTTTTCCCTATCTCCCTGAATATGCATATAGTTTACTATGGCACTTGTATCTCATTGCAATGCTCATTCCAAATAAATATTATTTTCTTTCATAGTGCCTCCTCTCTGTTATTTAGGATGGCACAGCTGGTGTGTTATAGTGGCTCTGAAATCTCCTTTCTTCTTCATAGGATTGCTAGGTTTTGGTTCCATAAGGCTCTAACTTGCCTGGAATTAAACTGAAATTTGTCTCCCCCATGGTGTGAAGAAGCTGATATTGTTGCCAAGTGTTCTTGGATTCCAGTTGCTGTTTTTTCAGCCTAGGACCCTGGTGGCCTCCTCCATGCCTATTTTGCTTAGGAGTCTGCCAAGGACTTTAGCTGAGTTTATGCTCAGATTTAAAGGCTCGCCCTTTTGGTGGTTTCTTGCCTCTAGGTACCCCCGGTAAACTATATGCATATTCACTGGAAGTTGCTCTTCTTATGCCAGAATTCTGCCTTGTGACAAATCAATCTAAGAAGGCTCTGCTTTCTGCCACCCAAGCTGTGTGTGGCCAGGGAATGTACTCAATCAAAGACAGGACAAACCAGTATCTCACCAGAAGCAATTCTGTCTTTCAGGAACAGGCTCACCTCTACTCTCTCCCTGCTTTGTCAACAAACTCCCTGGGTCCATCCAGAGATTTGGCAAAAGTTTTGCTCAGATTTCTGGATTTCAGCTCTTTGGTGGGGCTCCTGCTTCTAGAATGTTCCCTTAGGTATTCAGCAATTCTTCCGCCTTGAAACTGAGTCATGTAGGCTGAGGTTTTGCAAAAACAAGCCACAATATTACACTTTCTACCTGATGTAGTAGCAGTATTTCAGTAATAAACACTTCTGAAGTTTTTGTCTTCCTTTGGTTATTTTCCAGTGCCTTCAAATTTCTGTTTTTAATTATTTTCCAATTTCTGTAATTGTCTTCTGCAAGAAAAACAGTCTGAATTTGTCACACAACACACACACACACATACATGAATATCCAAAAATTTATTTTTCCTTCAATTACAGTGGAAAGTCAATATCTTACAAGGCTGTGCATTCTCTAACCTCCACCTAAACAGCTTGTCTCATTTCTTTTCACTCTCCTTTTTGTTCACTATGCTATAGCCATAGTAACTGTATCTGATAATCAACAGGTTGCCTAACCAGTAATTTCCCCAATCCTTGCCCTCCAAAAAAAATTTATTTCATGTCCTTCTTTTTGCCATGAAGGTTATGTGTCTCAGGATTGTGGCACATATAGGGTTTCTCTTCCCAGTCAGATGTGGGTCTGATTTACCTAAGGGTAGATCTTCTCCCCCACCAGTGATTATTTCAGGACTGATCATGTGGAAGATTTTGGGAACATGTGAGGAGAGGTTTACAGAGCTTGTGAGAAAGTTCCTCCCCACTCTTCTAAGAGACTTTTTGGAATCAACCGTCTTGCCCTCTAAACTTGAATGAGCAAGATCTGTTAGCTACTGGCATCCACCCTGCAATCACAAAGTGAGCTGCCCTTCAAGGGGTACAGATCAAAGGTCAATGCAAACACACTGAGAAAGAAAATAAAAGAAGAAATAAACTCTGGATTCCAAATGATGGGATCAAACAATCCTGAAAACAACCTGACCTTTGCAGTTCTAGTTATGTGAGTGAAAAAATATCCTAATTGCTTAAACCTATAGGAATTTTGTGTTTGTTTCTTGTGGAGGAAATCCTACTGGCATTCTTTCCACCACGGAAGTGCCAGACTTGTTTCTGATTTAAGATATCTTCAATGATTACTACTACTTCTTAAGATCTCTTTCTCCAAATCTTAATTTGTCTGTCTCTATGGCATTGAAACCTCAATTCAAATACTTCTTCAGATAGTCCTTTTCCAACCAGCCTAACTAAAATAGTTTCTTGATCACTCTCTAGCCAGTTTTTCTATTTTGAACTTCTCATTATGTGATATTATGTAACTTCAATTTTTCCCTTGTTTTGTCCATCTTCTCCAGCAAAAATGTCACCTGCATGAAGGCAAGCGCTCTGTTACTTGTTACTACTGTATCCTCAGTGCCTAGAAGAGGACCTGACAACCAGTAGGCCCTCAATAAATGATTATTAACTGAAAAATTGAAAAACAGCTCAATTTGGCTGCAGTTTTAACAATGAAACTCATTCCCTATTAGAATAGAATTCCTTCAAACTTACATTATAAAACTAGTTTACTTATAAGAGAAAATGTTAATGACATTGTCTGAAGTCCATATTGTTTAGCTCATAGCTTTTTGATTCCCATAATTCTTTGGAAATGTATACTCTCCAAAATATTTGCATATGCATTTTCACAACAGAATGCTCACTGCTACTTTAAAACTAGGATTGAAGGTCAAATTTCTGATAACAAATCTTTTTTCTTGAAAAATAAACCAAATGCTATCCCCTTAACTGTTACTCAAAAGACTTGTATTTTTAATAAACGCATTCCAAATGAGGTTTTGTTCAACCAGCCTTTGCAAATTAGCAATAGTTCATATGCCCAAAGAACAAATTATTTAGATAACCCAGGATTTCCATTCAGCAGTATCAGATAGATTATTCCTGATGTGCATTTTGTTGATGTGAATGGTTTGCATTAACCTGTTCAGACTTCAGAATCTGTTTTCCAAAGTATTTTCTTCAACAAAGTGAAAGGCCAGTTTTGAAAACACAGATTTCTGAGTGTTAAGGAAATGAATATGTGCAATGTGGAGACCCCTTAGAACTTCTTTTTTGTTGTTTTTCTTATCTCCAAAATCTTTTTTTATCTTAATTACCAATACTGTAGGACAATAATGCATGAAAAATAAAACATCATGTGTTAAGCCATTCTCATAACCTCAAGCATTCTCTCTACTGCTTTCTTTCCCCAATTCCCTTGTCTCTGTCCCTATGACAGCTTCTGTACCTCAGCCTTAAATCACCAGTGCCTTCATACATGGTTAAGGATTGCTGTGAGAATGACTTTCACAGATGAAGCTTCGGCTTCCCCTGAAACTATTGGACTCTTCTTTTTCACCTTTATATCCTTTTCTATTTCTGTATATCAGGAAGTTCCTTTTGATAGCAATGAGGGAGGAGGCTCAAGCACAAGTTAAGTTTCTGAAAATAAAATTTCAACTTGCAATTTTGATTATGCCCTGATGTGGTTTGGCTCTGTCCCCACCCAAATCTCATCTTAAACTGTAGCTCTGATCATTCCCATGTGTTGTGGGAGGGATCCTGTGGGAAACAATTGAATCATAATGGTGGTTTCACCCATAGTCTTCTCATGATAATGAGTAAGTCTCAGGCGATCTGATGGCTCTCATTCTGTCTTGCTGCCACCATGTAAGAAGTGCCTTTCGCCTTTGGCCATGATCGTGAGGCCTCTCCAGTCACGTGGAACTGTGAGTTCATTATACCTCTTTTTCTTTATAAATTACCAAGTCTCCATTGTGTCTTTTTCAGCAGCATGAAAACAGACTAATATATGCCCCTGTTTAAGAAAGATTTCCTTGTCCTTTGCATTGACTCCAATGACACATTTCACCCTTACTTTGCCTTGCCTTCCCCCTCCTTCAATATAACCACTACCTGTTTCTCTTTCTTAGTCCTAGAAATTGGTGGTAACTTTAACACTCCAATTAAAATTATTCTATATGTGTCCGTTCTCTGCTAAAATATAAACATGGCAGGGGACACAGAATTATAGTTTGAGGATATAAAGTATTCTGTTTTAACTTCAAGAATCATTTTCAGATCCAACTTTAGTACTTGCTGACATGAAAATTTCAAATCTCTTTTAGAAAAATAAATTTTTCTCTCCTAATTTGCTGTATAGGTTGATTTTAAGCCTTCCCAGCTTCATCTGGTTTTCAGTTGACTCACTCCAGAACATGATGACAACATGATATCCACAGACAACTGCGGCTTAGCCATTATACAAACTCCCCAAACTGGAATGCCAGTTTTGCCTTGTCACTCCTGTGCCCTGAAGCATTTTAACCATGAAACTGGCCACAAATGAAAATCCACTGCCTGGCACAAGTCTGTAGGTCTGTGAGACCTCAAAGTGCTGGAGTTTAAAATCCTCCGCCAAGGACCAAATGCTACAGAGCAGGAAAGCCACACTAAACAAAATCAGATGAAAGAGAATATTGCCAAAAGGCAGTAACGTTTGGACCGATTTTCACATTATAATCCCATTGGGTACAGTATACAATTGATGATGATCTCCTTTCTTAGTCTGAAATTGGCACCACCTTTTCATTCAATCCTCATCAGAAAATTTAAGTAAATAATAAGCCCCTTAAAAGAGTACATTATTAAGATGATAGTAATTATATGTTTGCCTGAGTTAAGATGATATTATAGAGCTGACCTTCCATGAGATTATCACATAAATATTAAATCAACAGCCAAGAAACTTGGGGATTCCACAGGCATTGGCCCTTTGATAGAGACTCCTTCTTGTACATTCCTCTATCACAAGAAGAAGCTTCAGGTGGCCCTATGCCTAGAAGGCGTTGGAGTTCCTCTCTATCCCTGGTGAAGGAACTAGCCAAAGAAGCCAAAACGGTCACTGCATAAAGATTAAGTTCTAACCAATGACATCCAGACCTTTTCTTGGGAAGGGATACGTGACTGAGACCCAGATTACTTTAGGAGTGATGACAAGTAATGAGCTCCAGAAAAGCCAATATATCCATTTATTAGATTTTCTGCTGGCAGGCTGAGGACCTGGGAAGGTTTCCTTACCCATAAAATGGGGTATCCCTCAACTTCTTAAATATTTCTTATCCTTAAAGCCCAAAGACACTCATTCAATATGACAAAGTACAAAAAAATTTCCGTAGTCTTAACGCTCCACCTCCAATTCAGCCAATATCATGTGTGATCTGAATGTTCATAGATATGAATGATCAAAAACCCTGCCTAAAAGTTATTAATTTACCTCAGTTTTAATTACATTCACTTCAATTCTACTTCCCTTAGACTTAAAATTACTCAAAGCTGCTCTTTCCCTGGTATTGTTAACAATAATGTTCTGCTTTCTGGCCATAACCTCTAATTCTTCCAGCTGTCTTCTATATTTTGATCTATTTATATTTTAAACTCATTGGCAAGATAGTCAGTGATTAAGTGTGTGGGCTCTTAAATCAGGCTGCTTGGATCCACATCCTGGATCAGTCACTTCCTAGCTGTGTAAACTTGGGCAAGGCCTCAATTTCCTTATCTAAAGAAATTGGAATTATATTTAATCTAGCAGATACTCATAGCTGCATACTAAATTTGTTACAGAGATAAAATGGGATAATCTGGAACAGTTAGCAGAGTGTAGGTGTGGCACATTGTAGTTGCTAAATAAATGTTAGCTATTTTTCACTCATTTATTCCTAAATTTGTTAATTTTCTTATGATTTCTTCCATATCCAGCCTAAAATCTGTGCTTCATTTTTTTTTTTTCCACATAGATAAATTTAGCCAACTAACTTCTCTGCTCCACAACAAGTCTGCTGGAAACTGGTGGAAAAATTATATAACTCTGGGAATTAATACAATCACTAATTTCAGACCTTAAAGTAGCAACCATTCTATGACTAAGGTTCAGTAAGCCTTCTACAAGTCATCAATCAACAATATCTCTAAATATTGACATGTATTACCAACTTTTAACCCACTCTTCCAACGTCCTATATTATCTCCTTTCTATGAAAATTTTAAAAGATAATAATTCTTTATCATTACTTAAATTATCTTTCTTTTCCCTTATATTTTATACTCCTGTCTCACATTCTTTTATGTCTGCCCTAACGTTTGCTGAATCCAGGGCAATAATACAAATGGAAGCCCCATACAATATTTTAAATATTTAAAAGTTATATTTTACAATCTCCTGATTTCACCCAAAACGAAGTAACAATAACTAAATTTACCATCCCACCTGAAGCAATATGCTCTCCAAAAAAAAAAAGGTCAAAAGATATAAAATGATGTGTTTCAAAACACTGGACACAAGCCAGCAAGTAACAAAAATCCCTGAGAGGTGGGAGACATTTGAAGTGAAATTTACACTTGATTTCATTTACTACCCTGAGAGAATTCTCGGACCATGGGATGAGGGAGAATTCAGGAGGATCCCAGTGAATTCCCTGAGTTCAAGAGACAAAGTCGAGAGTGCAGGGAAGATAGGCTTCTAGACTGCAAAAGACAGGCTATCAGAGAAGAGAGAATTGCACAGAAGCATGACCTGGGAAATCCACAAAGATCTCCTTAAGTATTGTGCAGAGAGATGACCAGTGTGAGGTAACTATCCAAAGCCAGGGGAAGAAAACCTCAGGAACAATGCCCTAGCACTAGCATAGGGTTAGGAAGCATGCCTTTTCCTACCAGCCAGACTAAGAACGTTTACTATGTACATGTGATTTGGTGGAATACTCAGAAAGTCTTGCATCAATGGTGAGGAAAAATTAACTCAGAGCACTAAACTGAAACCCAGTGAACACGTCATAAAAGGAAAACCAGAAAGGATAAAACTGTTTCCAAGTAACTTAACTGCGTCCTGGAATGACATTCAAGAATATTTATAAATACAAAATGTATCTAGCACCCAGAGAGGTAAAACTAACAATGCATGACATACCATCAAAGTTTATGAAACATGCAAATCAACAATGATCGAGCATGAAAGTAAAGATACCAAGCAAGAAGAGAAAAATCAGTAAAATGAAATCGACCCCCAAAATTACACAATTATTAGAAGTAGCAGAAGGTAATAAAATGGTTATACTACCTGTATTCAATTAAAATTAAGTAGAGACATGAAAGATACTTTCTAAAGGCCCAAATCTAACTCCCAGAGATGAGAACTTTAAGACTGAGGGGAAATACACTGAACAGGATTAATGGTAAATTAGACATCGCAGAAGAAAAGATTAGTAAACTTAAGTATGTAAGTATAGGAAATATTAAAAGGAAACACACAGAAAATATGAAAATTAAAGAGCATCTAAATATTCTGGCTTAACATATAACAAGAAAAGAAGCCTTGAAGAAGGTAGGGAGGACAGTCTTGTATTGCCTACACTGCCCCTCCCCTCTCTGTAGGCAGTGTAGCTCGGAGAGAAAATTTTTGTGCTTGAGGGAAGGAAAGTAAAAGTGTTGTGGGACTTTGCTTTGGAACTCATTGCCACTCTGTCACAATGGAGCATGACTCTGGACAGAATTCCACTGGTACCCACAGAGGGAGCATTTAGATCAGCCTTGGGCCAGAGGGAAAAACCTTAGCTACGGTGGCCACAAGAGTGTGGGTGTCACTTCTCCCCAACTCCAGGTAGTGCAATGCGGAGAGGAGTCTTAGGGAAAAGAGACGGAAGAGTACAAAGGACTTTGTCTTGCAACTTTGGTACCAGTTCAGCCATGTTAAAATAAAGCACTAGGCAGATTCCTGAAGCTCTTTATTCCAGGCCTTTGCTCCCGAACATCATTTCTAGATCCACCTAAACTGAAAGGGAATCTGCCACCTTAGCATGGTAGACCCAGCCCCAGTGAGATTTACCACCTGCTGACTAATGTGACCTTTGGCTTTGAATAAACATCAGGCAGCCAGGCAGTAACAGCCATGGGCCTTGGGCAAGCCCCAGTACTGTGCTGGTCTAAGAGCTCCTGGGTGTCATGTATCAGTGTGGTGTCAGCTGTGGTGGCTACAGGGGCATCTATGTCACCCCTCCCTCAACTCCAGGCTCCTCAGTGCACGGAAAGACTCCTTTTCTTTGGGGAATAGTTGGGGAAGAAAGAACAGGACTTCACCTGGAAACTCAAGGAATTCTCCCTTATCTTCCCCAAACGCACCAAGGCTTTCTATCTAGAAGTCTGCAAGAATCACAGCATTGCTGAGTTTAGAGCACTCCCTAGTGATGAAAAAGCCTCAGTGAGCAAAGGTTTCGGTAATAACCCTCAATATTTATTAAATTCTTGGAAAGTTCTCTTAAGAAGGACAGGTGAAAACAAGCCCAGACTGTGAAGATTGGAATAAATACCTAACTCTTCAATGACCAGATATCAGTGAATGTCCAGCACCAAGAACATCCAGAAAAAACATGACCTCTCCAAACAGACTACATTGTCACCTGTGATCAAGCCTTCAGTGACAGAGATATATGACTTCTCAGATAAGAAATTTAAAATTGTTGTCAGTGTCTTGAGGAAGCTCAACAGACTTCAAAATAACATAGAAAAGGAATTCAGAACTCTATCAGAAAAAGTTAAAACAGAGATTGAAATAATTTTTAAAAATTCTTGAACTGAACGTTTTAATTGAGAAATGCATCTTACTCTGAACAACAGAACACATCAAGCAGAAGAAAGAATTTGTGAGCTTCGAAGACAGGCTATAAGAAAATAAACAGAGGAGAAAAAAGAAAAGAAAATGAAATATACTTACAAGGTTTAGAAGAAGGGCAAAGTAAAACTTACTGGCCTAAAAGAGGAGGCAAAGAAAAAGATCAGAGTAGAAAATATGTTTAAAGAAATATTGACAAAAAACTTTCCAAACCTAGAGAAACATATAAATATCAAGGTACAAAGAAGGTTAAAGAACACCAAGCAAATCTGACCCAAATAAGAGTACCTCAAGGCATGTAATAAACTCTCAAAGGGTAAGGACAAAGAAAATATTTTAAAAGCAGCAAGACAAAGGAAGCAAATAACACATAAAATAGTTTCAATATGTCGCTTCTCAGTGGAAAACCTACAGGCCAGAAGTGGGATGACATATTCAAAGTGCTGAAGGGGAAAAAATAACTTCCAACCCAGAATATTATATCTGGCAAAGTTATTTTTCAAGTAGGAAGAAAAAAATAAAGACTTTCCCAGACAAACAAAAGCTGAGGAGTTTCACCAAAACCAGGCCTATCTTATAAGAAATGCTAAAAGGAGTTCTTCAGTCTGAAAGAAGAGAACACTAACAAGCAAAAAGAAATCATTGAAGGTATAATACACTCACTGGAAAAAGTAAATACACAGGGAAATACAGAATACTCTATCACTGTAATTTCCACATCTAAACCACTCATAAATTTAGTATGAAAACTAAAAGACAAACCTATCAAAAATAGCAACCACAACAATTATATTTTAAGAGACAGAAAATATAAAAAGATAAATAAAGACAACAAAATATCAAAAAGTGGAAAGGGAATGGATATAAACTGTAAAGAGTTTTAGTTTTTTCTTTGTTTTTATTTTTTTATTTTTTTTTTTTTTGGTTTATTGTGATAAGATCTAAGTTGTCTTCAGTTTAAAATGATTGGTTATAAGTGTTATTTGTAATTCTCATGGTAACTACAAAGCCAAAATCTATAATGAAAGCATTAAAAATTTTAAAAAATATTAAAACATACTACCAGAGAAATCCACTTATGCGCAATAAAAGACATGAAGAAAGGAAGAAGGTGAGATGAACAAAATAACCAGAAAGCAAATAGCAAAATGGAAGTAGTAAGTTCTTGCCTATTATTAATAACCTTGAATATCAATGAACTAAATTATCCAATCAAAAGACACAGAGGGCCTGAATGGATAAGAAAACAAAACCCAACTACATGCTCCCTACAAGTAACTCACTTGCCCTGTAAATACATGCATAAACTGAAAATTAAAAGCTGGAGAAAGATGTTCTATGCAAATGAAAACCAAAAAAAGAGCATAAGTAGCTACACTTACAGGAGATAAAATGGATTTAAAGACAAAAATTCTAAAAAGAGACAAAGAAAGTCATTGTATCATTGCAAAGGGGTCAATTCAAAAGGACATAGTGGTTATAAATATATATACACCCAACACTGAAGCACACAGATGTATAATGCAAATTTTATTGGAGATAAATAAAGAGATAGACCCCTACACAATAATAGTTGGGGACTTCACCTAATTTTCAGCACTGGACAGATCATCTAGACAGAAAATCAACAAAGAAACAGACTTAATCTGCATTATAGATCAAATGGATCTAATAGGTATTTACAGAATATTTCATCCAACAGTTGCAGAATACACATTATTCTTCTCAGCACAAGGAACTTTCTCAAGGACACACCATAGGATAGGCCACAAAAAAAATCTCAAAAAATTATAAAAATTGAAGTCGTGCCAAGTATCTTCTATGGCCACAATGGAACAAAACTAGAAGCTAATAACAAGAAGAACTTTGGAAACTATACAAACACTTGGAAATTAAACAATATGCTTCTGAATGACCATTGTGTCAATAAATAAATTAAGAAGAAAGCTTAAAATTTACTGAAACAAATGAAAATGGAAATACAACATACCAAACTCTAGCGAGTACAGCAAAAGCAGTACTAACAGGAAAGTTTATAGCAAGAAATGCCTACATTAAAATAAAAGACTTCAAAAAATAAAAGATACATCTTTAAGAATTAGAAATGCAAGAGTCTACCAAGCCCAAAATTAGTAGAAGAAAAAAATAATAAAAGATCAGAGCAGAAAATAAATCAAAACCAAAACAAAATACAAAAGATAAACAAAATGAAAAGATAAACAAAATCAATAACCTTTAGCTAGACTAAGAAGAAAAAAAGAACCAAATAAAGAAAACTAAAAGTGAAAAAAGAGATTTACAACTTATGCCACCGAAATTAAAAGGAGCAATAGAAACTATTGTGAGCAACTATATGCCAATAAACTAGAAAACCTGGAAGAAATGAATGAACTTCTAGATATGAAAAGTACAAATCTGAAAAGACTGATAAAAGTAATGAGATAGAAAAGAAAGAAGCATAAGTAACTATACTTATAAAAAAAAAAAAAAAGAGCATAAGTAACTACACTTACATAAGATAAAATTGATTTTAAGACCAAAAAAGTGTCCCCGAAATAAAAAGCCAGGAGCTGATAACCTCACTGCTGAATTCCACCAATGTTTAAAGTGGAACAAATACCAATCCCATTCAAGCTATTCCAAAAAATCAAGGAGGAGGAAATACTTTCAAACTCATTCTACAAAGCTAGAATTACCCTGACACCAAAACCAGACAAAGGCACAGCAATAACAAAAACTGCTGGCCAGTATTTCTGATGAACATACATGCAAAATTTTCAACAAAATCCTAGCAAGCCAAATTCAACAACACATTAAAAAGATTCATTATCATCAAGTGGGATACATCACAGAGATGCAAGGATGGTTCAGCATGCACAAATCAATAAACATAATGCATCACATCAACAGAATAAAAGATAAAAACCATCTGATAATTTCAACAAATGTCAGAAAAACCATTCAACACAATTCGATATCCTTTCATGATAAAAAAAAAATACAACAATCAGTATAGAAGGAACACACCTCAAAACAATAAGGGGCATGTATCACAAGTCCATCTATCATACTGAATGTCCAACAACTGAAAGCCTTTAGTTTAAGATTTGAAACAAGTCAAGGATGCCTACTTTCATTACTTTCATTCACTATAGTATTGGAAGTCTCAGCCGAAGTAATTAGATAAGAGAAAGAAATAAAGGGCATCCAAACTGGAAAAGAAAAAGTCAAATTATCTTTGTTTGCAGACAATATGATTATATATTTTGAAAATCCTAAGGACTCCACCAAAAAACTATTAGAGCTTTTAAATGAATTCAGTAAAGTTCAAAGATACAAAATCAGCATACAAAAATCAGTAGCATATCTATATGCCAATGGTAAACAATCTGAAAAGGAAACCAAGAAAGTAATCCCATTTACAATAGCTATAATTAAAGCAAAATACCTGGGAATAAACTTAACCAAAGAACTGAAAAATCCCACAATGAAAATTATAAAACATTGATGGACCGGGTGCAGTGGCTCAAGCACTTTGGGAGGCAGAGGTGGGCAGAACACTTGAGCTCAGGAATTTGAATCTAGCCTGGGCAACATGGTGAAACCCCATCTCTACCAAAAATACAAAAAAATTAGTTACTTGGGAGGCTGAGTGGGGAGGATCGCTTAATCTTGGGAGGCAGAAGTTGCAGTGAGCCGAGATCATGCCACTGCACTCCAGCCTGGGTGACAGAGCCAGACCCCATCTCAAAATGAAAACCACTGATGAAAGAAATTGAATAGGACACAAAACATAAAAGATATTTTATGTTCATTAATTGGAATAATCAGTATTGTTAAATTGTCCGTACGACCCAAAGAAATCTACAGATGCAATGCAATCCCTATCAAAATAACAATGATGTTCTTCACATAAATCAAAAATAATAATCCTAAAATTTATATGGAACCACAAAAGACCCAGAATAGTCAAAGCAATCTTGAACAAAAGGAACAAAGTTGGAGATCATACCATCTGACTTCAAATAATACTACAAAGCTATAGTAAGCATAACAGCATGATACTGGCACAAAAGCAGACACAAAATAGAACCCAGGAGCACTAATGGAACAGAATCCATGAATAAAATAATGCATTTAAAGTCAACTTATTTTTGGCAAAAGTTCCAAGAATATACACTGCTAAGAAAATTGGATATCCATATGCAAGAGAATGAAATTAAACCCCTATCTCACATCATATAAAAAACTAAAATGGATTAAATTCTTAAATTTAAAATCAAAAACTATGAAACTCCTAGAAGAAAGCATTGGAGAAACACTTCAGGGCATTGGACTGGGCAAAGATTTCTCCTAAAACCTCAAAAACACAGACAACTAAAGAAAAAATAGATAATGAGACCACATAAAGCTAAAACTATTTTTGCACAACAAAGGAAACAATTAACAAAGTGAAGAGACAACCCACAAAACAGGAGAAAATATTTGCAAACTATTCAGCTGACAAAAGATTAATAACCAAAATATAAAAGAAACTCAAACAACACACTAGAAAAGTAATTATCAGCATCATCATCATCATCTAGTTGAAAAATGGATAAAATATCTGAATAGACATTTCTCAAAAGAAGACATACAAAAGGCCAACAGATATAAGAAAAAAAATGATCAATACCATTAGTCATCAGAGAAAGTCACATCAAAAGCACAATGAAATATTATGTCAGCCCAGTTAAAATGGCCTTTATCAAAAAGACAAAAAATAACGAATGTTGGTGAGGATGTAAAAAAAGAGGAACACTCCTACACTGTTGATGTGAATGTAAATTAGTATAACCACTAGAGAAAACAGTATGGAGGCTCCTCAAAAAAGTAAAAATAGAACTCTCATGTGATCCAGAAATCTCACTGCTAGGTACATATCCAAAATACAGCAAGCCACCATTTGCCTAGGTGTAAGAGAAACACTCAGAATATACATATGATAAGTCTCTCCCATTAAAAAAAAAAAAAAAAAAAAAAAAAAAAAAAAAAAACTTTCTTCCCTCTGTGTACCCAATTATCCTCTACTATTTGTTCAAACTTTCTGAAATTATAGTCTAAACTCAATCTACTCTGCTTCTGCAGCACCATCACCCTTTCTTATTTATTTCTTGCCTTTAACCTCCTTATAATTTGCCTTTAACCTCCACCAATCTTAAGTTACTCCATGCAAATCAGCAATAGCTTCCTGATTCTCTAATGATATAAACACTCTTAGGAGAGTATCTTACTTTTCGCTGCTGGCATGTTTCACAAGGTTGATCATCCCCTGCTCACATTCTCCCCTACCTTGGTGTCCATGATAGCAAAGGTTCTTGGTTCCTATCTCTCTTTTCTTCTCTGCCCTTTTTACTCTCCCCAAGAACACTTTGCTTTATGTAGTAGCCCTTTGAATGTTATCAGTATCTAGGCTTCCATTCCTAGCCTTGACATCAAGAGATCTCTCTTTGTAAAATTATACACATCCATAGTTTTAATTATGGTTAGTATAGTATCTGCACACATTTCTTACTTGGAAGACTTTAGTCATATCCTTAGAGCTATTTCTGTTTCCAATCTCATGGGTTTTTTTTTTTTTTTTTTTTTTTTCTAATCTCTTTTCCATGCTGCAGCTTTCATGATGTTTCTAAAATGTTCAATTGGTATTAAAACATTTAATACTTCTCTACTACTGTCAGGGTAATTACTACATCCTAGCCATGCTGGACAGTTGCATTTTCCTTCAGTTCTTGCCTACTTTTCCAGCTTCATTTGTCATCACTCATCTGTGTACTATGCATAACATCTCTCACCTAAAATATTCACCCATCCTTCTGCCTACAATGCCTGTTTCACAGTTTACTAACTACACAGTTCCTCAACCTTTACATTTCTGTTCAGCATGCCTTAAATTTTGTTGTATGAGTATTACCCATTCTACACCACATACAGATTTTAAAAATGTTAATAGTAATGGCAACTACCTTTTACTGAGTGCTTATCATGCAGCCCACCTAATTACTACAACCACCCTATGAGATAGAGAATAGCACTCTTACCCATATTCTACACTATTGAAAGTGGACTGTATTAGTCTATTTTGTATTGCCATAAAGGAATACCTAAGGCTGGGTAATTTATAAAGAAAAGAAGTTTATTTAGTTCACAGGTCTGCAAGATATGCAAGAAGGGTAGCACCAGCAACTGCTTCTGGTGAGGGCCTCAGGAAGTTTCCAGTCATCATGAAAGATGGAGAGCAGGCATTTCACATGATGAGAGATGGAGCAAGAGAGAGAGGGAGGTGCCAGGCCTCTTTAACCATCAGATTTCATGGTAACTGATAGAGCAAGGGCTCACTCATTTCTGCAAGGACTGCAACAACCTGTGATGAGGTATCCACCCCCATGACCCGAACACCTCCCACACTGGGGATCAAATTTTCACATGAGAGTTGGAGGGGATGAATATCCAAACTATATCACAGGCTTAGAAAGTGTAATGACTTACATACAGCTAAAAACACAAAAGTCAAGATTTCAACTCAAGACTATCTGACTCCTAAGCCTGACCTCATCAACTCCTCAAAATTCTTTCCTTAGTCCTTCCATCACATAAAGCATATCTTTATAGTAGATATGATTAGAGTGTAATTGAAATACTTCACTATTATCTCTACTTCACTTAATTAAGGGGATCTTGAAAGCAAGGATTTTCTGTCGAGATAAGCTAAGTTAAGCTCCAATAATACCCCTAAAATCCCAGTAGTTTAATACTCTCATCCTACTTTTCCAGCATTGGCCAGGAGAATAGCTGTGTTTGTGGCAGTTGCTCAGAGACCCAGACTCCCTCTTGACATGTGCTTCCATGGCAGGGATGTGAAAGGCCTGCAGAGCCAGGCACAAGCAATTACATTTTAACAAGCAAGTAACAAATTCATATCTAATGGTAAGGAGGCGGACAAATCCAATTTAATAATACTATCCACTTATAAACAGAAAATGAGAATATTGTGAATAGCTCTAATGAGTATCACAAGTTTTGTTTTTTTATATTTGTTTCCTCTGTGCCTTGCAGTTTTAGTGCAAAGTAGCAGTTGACTCAATAAGTACACGTTTGTTGAATGAATAAATGAGTGAATGCCTTTCCAGAATCCAGAGGGATGTGGGGCTGAAAGATTAGAGGGAGTGGGGGGAGTTGAAGCCTAAATCATCTGAGTAACTTTCCCTAAATAAAGAAGTATGATACAGAAAGCAGTTTCTATCCAGATAACAAAGGGAAGTATTTCTCAAGAGACTTTGCCCTTATTTTTTTAAACAACAAGTATTGTAAGATATCCTAAGAGAAGCTTGAGGGGAATTTATCCTGAGTTTGAGTTTGCTAAGCTGGTAGAATTTATTAGAATTGGTCCTTTGCAGGTGTCTCTCAATTTCTGAAGGAAGTTTCGGATGAATTTGTTTTACACCTCAATATCATATTGAATAGAGTAATAAACTGTCGAGAAACCTGCCTAATTTGAACTCACCCTGTAAATGCCTGTGAAACTTGAGAGGTTTGTTTGCCCTGTTAGTCTCACTATTTCTTCATTTTTAAAATACAATAATTAAGCTGGGTGTGACATCACAAGCCTGTGGACAGCTACTCAGGAAGCTGAGGCAGGAGGATCATCTGAGCCTGGGAGTTTGAGGCTGCAGTGAGCTGTGATCATGCCACTGCACTCCATCCTGGGTGATGGAGCAAGATCCTATCTCAATAATAAATTAATTAAGTAATTAATCTATAAAACTATTTTCAGATTCGAACTCTCTTTTTTAATCTTCTCAGTGTCTAATTGTGGAGTATAAAATGCTTGTATTGAGCATTATACAAAAAACTCAAATACATATTTCACATGATCTTGCCATTTGCCTTAATATAATTTATATAACCAAATATAAGATAAATTTCTTTTGCCCAAAATGACACCTCAAAAAAATGAGTTAGTTTAAAATCAATTTTTTCAAAGGTTGCATTCTCAATTCCTTTGTCTTGGATAGCATTTCAGGGACTGAATGAACACATTAGCCCAAAATTACCTTTGCCAATGTGAGTTTTATGTCTGCATGTATTCAGATAGATAGATAGATGAGAGAGAGAGTTAACATGAACTCACTAACACTGAAACATTTAGTAAAAGCTAAAACATTTTTATCATTTTAGTTTGCAAGACTAAAACATTAAAAAAATTGAATTGCAAAAATTAGCATATATTTAATAGTGATTCCTGGAGTCTGACCACACCATATTCAACTGCTGGGTACTGTGGTAAACAAGATTCCTTTAAAAGCAATATGATAAATGGTTGTATTGTGGAGATTAACAAAAATAATAAAAGTTTTAATGCTATGTAAATGGATACTTATGGCTTGGGACAAAATTTCCAGTAACAGCATCAGAAGTAGATACAAAATTATAAATGATGAACTCCGAAAACCTGATGACTTAAAAGAATCTTTCCTTTGATGAAAAACCAGTGTTTCATGGAATATGGAATTTTTTAATATTAAAGTTTCAACATAAATTTAATAGATATGAAAATATGTGGTATTAACTGCATCTTTGTAGCTAAATAAATTGGCTTTCTCATAGGAAAATGAGGAATTATCTTACATTTAGTGTTGCTTTGTATTGGACCTAAAAGGTTTAATAGATCATAATATTTGACATGGGAAATTACTACATATTGTTAAGTGAAATTTTTTAAGAGACAGTATACAATTAACTACACAAAGTTACATCTTGATAAGATGTTCACCAATATATTGACTATAGTTATCGCTAAATAGTGGGATGGGATCAAGGATAACATTTTTGTTTTGGGTTTTTGCCTCTGTCTAAATTTTCTACAATATATATTATAATAATTTTGAATTTAGAAAAAAAAGAAATTAAAATCGTCTTTGAAGCCATGTCTACTTCATACCTCATTATTTGATCTACAAAAGCAGATGTATTTATCTAACAAGATGTCATTCATTTGTAGCAGTCCTCTCTGGTATATTATTTTAATTTCCATCTGTAGTCTAAACTTTTAATATGAGTGAAATTTTCTCTCTTTGAATTTGTTATTAAAGGATAAGAAAAATTCTGTATTTATTGTACATGTTCAAGTAATAAAATACATTTAGTGAGGAAAGTGAATCCAGTGATGAGTATTTCTTCATTTTCTAATATTAGATAATTAACTAAGTTTTAGTCTTTGCCTTATTTCTAATTCATCAGAGTTAACGGTGTTCTTAGTCCTCCGGTGAGATTCCAGAATTCTGTGTTGAGGATTAGCAGGAAGAAGTATCAAATTACATTTTCTAGCTTGCTGTTCTGCCTGACAGAAAATCAAGCTCAGCTCTCTTTGGATCCTAAAAATGTGAGTGTGCATGTCTACCGGGGTAAGAGTTGGGAAAGTGAAGTACGGTAACCAAGAGATCATATGGGAGCCTAGAGAGCTCTAGCAGCAGCAGCCGTCGATAGTAAAGAAACATACTGACAAGGGCTGTCTGGATATGTCTTCTGTGTTGAAATCTGTAGCTTTACCTTTTTACTCAGTGTCCTCTATGGTTTCTTTATGTTTATTTTGGTTATTTGTCGTAATTTGTCCCCAAAGAAGAAAGCTGAAAGATAGTCTGATAAGCTTCTCTTTCAACATCTGGTGTTTACCATGGCTCTGTGAAGTTCATTTTTTTTTTTCATCATCTTTGAATTTAGTGTATTTGTTCCCTTAAGACCAAAAATTGCACAGACATTGGAATAAAAGAAACTACTCATTTTCCAAATTTTCTCTTTTGCTTCTCTCATCCTTTCACCCCCTTCCCATCCCCATACACAAGAAGACAGTCCTGGCAATGAATTCCTCAATGAAGGCATGCCAATTAATCAACCAGATTATACTTAGAGTTGAGCCACTCTACAAAAAAACTTTCCTTCACAAGGAGATTAAGTCTTCATGAGGCGTTAAAACCAGTTCAGGAAACAATTAAGGTATAAACTAAAACTGAATTGGTAACTCAGAGAAAGGGAAAAATGAAAAAGAAGAAAGCACCATGGAGAACCTGGCCTTTCAAGAAAGGAAAAGAGTTTCATGATAAAGGAATAGTTACCAGAATGTCCTCAGTGGAGAAAGAGCATGGGGAGAGGGTAAAGGTACAAGTATTGGTTTGGAGTGAACAATTCTGACTAGATAAGGCTGTGTTTAGATACTGAAAATGAAGGCACTTGATGAAAGGAAAATCATATTATTCATTTTATTGAGCAGTGGTGACAAGAAGGTACATAGGGATTATGGATGATCCTGAAGACCAGAAACAAAAATGTGGCCTTGTATAATAAACTCGAACTACCAAAGTGTTATAAGAAGTGATGCATCAAATTACCATTTTCTGCTCAACATCACTAATCATCAGGGAAATGCAAATTAAAATCACAATGAGATACCCCTTTACTCCTGCAAGAATGGCTACAATTTAAAACACACACACACAGAAATAGATGTTGGCATGGATGTGGCGAAAGGGAACATTTTGACACTGCTGGTAGGAGTGTAAATTAGTAAACCAGTACGGAAAACAGTATGAAAACTCCTTAAAGACTAAGAGTAAATTTACTGTTCAATTCAGCAATCCCAACACTGGGCATCTACCCCCCAAAAAAGAAGTCATTATATGAAAAAGATACATGCACACTCATGTGTATAGCAGCTCAATTTGCAATTGCAAGAATATGGAACCAACCTAAATGCCCATCAACAAATGAATGGATAAAGAAAATCCAGTATATATACACCATGAAATATTACTCAGCCATAAAAACGAATGGAATAATGTCTTCTGCTGAAACTTGGATGGAACTGGAAGCCATTATTCTAAGAGAAGTAAATCAGGAATGGAAAACCAAATACCATATGTTCTCACTTATAAGTGGGAGCTAAGCTTTGAAGACGCAAAGACATAAAGAGCAATATAATGGACTGTGGAGACTCAGGAGGGGAAGTTGGAAGTGGGGTGAAGGATAAAAGACAACATATTGAGTACAGTATACACTTCTCGGGTGAAGGGTGCACTAAAACCTCAGAACTCACCACTAAAGAACTCATCCACGTAACCAAAAACCACCTGCACCCCCAAAACTATTGAAATAGAAAAGTAAAAAATAAAATTATTATTTGTATTAGATTGGCAATGAACTGTAAAAAGAATGGAAAGGGGGAGAGAAACATCAAGGAAACTTGGAAAATCCATGTAGTAATCGGGGTGTGAGGAAACAGAGCCTGGATTAGGGTGGTAATGATAATGGAGCAAAAAGAGGATCTCAATAAAACAATTCAGGAATAAAAATAATAAATGGTGACATATTTGGAAAGGGCAGAAGGAAAAAAACATAAAAGAATTGGATATATCCAGAAGCATAAAAGGACTGTGGTACAACTGACAGAAATAGAAACATTGAGATGGAGCTCATTTCACAGGATTTGTACTTGTCCATATTCTTCTTACTATTTTTTGGTTCTCTAGGTAGCTGACAGCTAGTAAAAAGGACTTTGTTGTACTGACTTGAATGTGGTACCCAAAAAAGGGCTTTTCTGGTCACTCAGTTATTAAGGGAGTGTTTACACAAAAGAATACAAAAGGATTTTCAGGAAACCCTAAAATGATATTTTCCAATACAGAGAGCTGAATGTTCTCACTACTCTTTAGATATATCTGGTAAGTCAAATGTTAGCTTTTCTGTCTTACTTAGATGATATTTAGATTTATCATGTTTCACTTAACTTAGAATAAAAACAAATATGTGTATTTTCTATAGTGTCTTCTGGATTTACAGGTACATCCTCTGAGTTTTAATAGCCCTTTTGAAGTCTAAGTAGAATAGGCAACACACTGTGTTCACTGATACCGTTTTGAAACTGTCTGACCCATTATTACATAAAGATGAACGTTTCACTTAATAAAGCCTTAGAGTAACACAATTTGTTACACCATAATTAAAGATGGACACATCTGTTCCATTTTAATTCAAACCCCTTTGAACATAATTACATAAAGCTGCAAGAATAGAAATTCTCAGTCTTAGATATTTCCAATCAAAAAAAAAATTCTGTCTACAGAAACTACATGGTCAAAGGACATTTTGTAAAATGAAGTCAAATAGATGTCTCTCAGTCTCTTTCAAAGCATGAAATAAAGCAAACGCCCCAGATTAAAGTACTGTCCCCATATAAAACCTGTAATTAGTTCAGGAAACCCAGGTGAAAGACAGTCTTTACAGAAAGTATTAGCATTCCATCTTTGTGGAGAGGTACTATTTATTTATATTCTCTTAGCCCATAGGGAGATAAAAGAGGAACAAATACTAAGAACAAAGGGAAAACAAATGCAGGAGATACTGAGCATGTATGTGTTACCTTTCAACTGCCTAATAAATTCTAAATTTTCAGTCATATTAAACCTATAGAGGATATACAAAACAGTAAATCACCTTGATTAGGTGTTTCTATCCAAAACACAGGTATACCTTGGAGACACTCCCTGTTTTGTTCCTGGCCACTGCAACAAAGCAAATATTACAATAAAGTGAGTCAAAATAATGTTTTGGTTTCTCAGTACATACAAAAATTATGTTTACACTACACTGTAGTCTATTAATTGTGCAATAGCATTATGTCTAGAAAAGTGTACACACTTTCATCTAAAACACTTTATTGCTAAAAAATGCTAACAATCACCTGAGCCTTCCAGGTAGCCTTCCAGCCTACCAGAATCTTTTTGCTGATGGAGGCTTTTGCCTCAATGTGAATGGCTGCTGACTGATCAGGGTAATGGTTGCTGAAGGTTGGGATGACTGGCAATTCCTTAAATAAGGCATACAGTGAAGTTTGTTGCATTGATTTCACAAAAGATTTCTCTGTAGCATGAAATGTTGTTTGATGGCATTTTACCCACATTAGAACGTCTTCCAAAATTAAAATGAATCCTCTCAAACCCTGCTACTGCTTTATCAACTAAGTTAATGTAATATTCTAAATGCTTCCTTGTCCTTTCAGCAATATTCCTAGCATCTTCACCAGGACTAGACAAGAAATCACTTTCTTTGCTCATCCATAAGAAGCAACTCCTTATCCATTCAAATTTTATAATGAAATTGCAGCAATTCAGTTGTATCTTCAGGCTCCACTTCTGTTCTAGTTTCTTGCTATTTCCACTGCATCTGCAGTTACTTCCTCCACTGAAGTCTTGAATTTCTCAATGTCATCCAGGAGAGTTGGAATCAACTCCTTCCAAATTCCTGTTAATAGTGATATCTGACCTCCTTCCATAAATCATGAATGTTCTCAATGACATCTAGAATGATGAATCCTTTCAAAAAGGTTTTTAATTTAATTTTCCTAGACCCATCAGAGGAATCACTATCTATGGCAGCGATAGCCTCACAAAATGTATTCCTTAAAAAATAAAACTTAGAAGTCTAAATTACTCTTTAATCAATGTGCTGCAGAATGGATGTTACGTAAGCAGGCATAACAACAATAATCTCCTTTACAATTCCATCAGAGCTCCTGAGTGACCAGATGCATTGTTAGCAAATGGTAATATTTTCAAACATTTTGAAAATATTGTGAACAATACTGAAATTTTCTTTCTGAGCTGTAGTTCTCAACATTGGGATTAAAATATTCAGTAAATCACACTGTAAACAGATTGCTGTCATCCAAGTCTTTGTTATTCCATTCTAGTGCGCAGGAAGAGTAAATTTAGCATAATTATTAGGGGCTCTACAATTTTTGAAATGGTAAAGGAGCCCTGGCTTCAACTGAAGGTCACCAGCTACATTCACCTCTAACAAGAGTCAGCCTGTCCTTTGAAGCTTTGAAGCCAGGCATTGACTTCTCCTTTGTAGATATGAAAGCCCTAGATGGATTCTTTTCTCACTGTGAAGCTGTTTCATTTACATTGAAAATCTGTTGTTTAGCGTAACCACATTCATCAATGATCTTAGCCCGATCTAGAAAACTTGCAGCAGCTTCTCCATAGACACTTGCTGCTTAGCCTTGCACTTTCATGTTATGGAGATGGCTTCTTTCCTTTAACCTTATAACCAATCTCTTCTAGCTTTAAACTTTTCTTCTGCAGCTTCCTCACCCCTTCCAGTCTTCGTAGAGTTGAAGAGAGTTAGGGCCTTGCTCTGGATTTGGCTTTGGCTTAAGGGAAATGTTGTGACTGATTTGATCTTCTATGCAGAACACCAAATTTTTCTCCATATCACCAGTAAGGCTGTTTCACTTTATTATTTGTGTATTCGCTGGAGTATCACTTTTAATTTCCTTCAAGAACCTGTTGTTTGCATTCTCCAGTTGGCTGTTTGTTGCAAGAGGCCTCACTTTCAACCTGCCTCAGCTTTCAGTACACCTTTCTCTCTAAACTTAATTATTTCTAGCTTTTTATTTAAAGTGAGAGACGTGCAGCTCTTCCTTTCATTTGAACACTTTAGAGGTCATTGTAGGGTTATTAAATGACCTTATTTCAGCAATATTGTGTCTTATGGAATAGGGAGACCTAAAGAAAAGGAGAGAGATGGGGGAATGGCCAGTTGATGGAGAAGTCAAGAACACATACGACATTTATCTAGTTCACGGTCTTATGTGAGTGCAGTTTGTGGCATCTCAAAACAATTAATACAGTAACATCAAAGATGACTAATCACAGATCACTAGGACATATAACAATAATGGAAAAGTTTGAAACATTGTGAGAATTACCAAAATGCTACACAGAGGTATGAAGTGAGCATGTGCTGACGAAAACATGGCATTGATAGACTTGCTCAGTCCTGGGTTGTCACAAACCTTCCATTTATAAAAATGTATTATCTGTGAAGCTCAGTAAAGCAAAGCGCAATAAATGAGGTATGCCCATAGTTTTTAGGTTAATAATAATCAAATGTGTAATTAAAGAAAGCAGAGGTAAAGGAAACTCTGTGATTTTAGAATGAATTCTGAGAATTTAATAACATGAGTTAAGTGGCAAGCCATGCACACAAATATCCCTGAAATGTAGGTTGTTCATCTGCTTTATTTATGTTTCCATATCCTGAAGATGGCTTAATGAGGGGATGCAATCAGGATTAGGTAAGCAGTGAGAACTTGGAGGGATCAGGGGTGACAGTTAGATTTATATAAATATTTGCAGAGACTGGGAAGAGCAGATGCTCATATAATCCAGACAATGTGTGTGCACTTGATTTTAAAATAAAATAAAACAGTTGAAAGCTAAAATATAATTAATCAGAGGAAATGCTTTAATCAACATCTTCCAAATCCTTAAGCACTGCTGAAAAGATTAAAGAAACATAAAATAAATTAAATTATGACATTCAAAAGGAAACCAAAATTAGTCTATTTCTGGTAGTTTTCTTTTATTTCAGATGTGGGATAGAGTATGCAATTCATTTGCATTTTCAGTTGCTGTCAACTAGTGAAATTTCCTAGGTGTTTAAGGTACTAAATAAATTACCTAAGACTTACCGCATCATTTACAATGTGGTGGTGATATCTGTCCCTTTGTTATTAATTTATTACAAGAAATAGTTACATTTGCCCTTATTTCCTATAGTTCTAAACAGAGATCTTTCCAAAGGAAAGGGAGACAGCAAATTTAAATGAGTGTCAGTTTCATGTTAATAGGTTAACTACATAGACTTTTTAAAGTTGCATATCAAGAAGAAATTGGTACATCAAATCCATATAGTTATCCAATTTCTATCAAGAAAACTCAAAATAAGAGCAATTAGCTTTGAACTAGTTTGGGGCGCAGTTCTTCTCAAGTCAGTAACTCTTGCTATTATTTCTGTTGTTTTCTCCCAAAATATTTGATGAGCTGCTCAATATGAATCTGTAGTTATTACTAAAGTTCAGAGACAATATAAATAGAAAATTTTAAAACAATATATGAAGGAAATAAAAAACACATGCCTTCATTGCAAGTTTCAAAAAATATAAACATTTAATGCTCAAAGCATTCATTTTTTCTACAAAAAAAATTTTGTTGGTAATGGAAATGGCTACATATGTCTCACCAGAGTAGTATTAACAGTTTGTAAAAGGAAGGTGAGCCTCTACAGCTAGGATAGTTAACAGCTTGCTACTTTGTTAATTTCAAGAATATCTTTCAGTAGAATGGGAGCCTGCTTGCAATTTCTGGCAGAAATATTATCAGCATCTACTAAAATTCTACCACAAAGTTTCTAGCACTAAAATATTTGAAAGCTTGTTCTTGCAAAAACATTGTGGAAATATTCTTATTTAAATGATAGGTGTCAGAATTTCTCATTATGTGCCATCCTATAAATAAATCTTAATAGTAGGGAAAACTATTTGAATAACCGAGAAGACTGTGAAATCTAGACCGAAAAATAAAAGCAGCTATGTGGCATTTTGTTGTGTTCTACCATAATTAAGTTAACTTTGAAGAGCACATTGCACTAATTTGCTTATATATTCACTGTTTGATATTTTCTTCTAATAAGAGAAAACAATCTGAATTTAAATGAATGAAAGGCATACAGATTCTTACGTCAGTCTCCCAGTGACTTTCATTTAGTCATTTATGTGCAATGGCCCTTTGATCCCCAAATCACTAACCTTATGTACTTCATTTACAATAAGTTCACTACTATTGAATAATTTATATTTTATCATCAGAAAATAATTCTAAAAGTATCCCTATTTGGTTCCTATACCAATGTCATTCTTTATCAAAAGGCATTGTATTACTCAAATTAGTGACTTTCACATAACAAGCTAAATTAATGACTGACAACCAAGCCCAGTAATAATGCTGAATAAGAATATGGCCATTTCTATCAACAGACTTACTGGAGGGATAAAGAGGAGAGACTAGTCATAAGAATCCTCCCTTGGTTCTATTCGTTTTTCTCAGTTCTTATCACTGTACCACAAAAAGGGACATAGTGTTTAATTATTATGGTTGTTGAATGCCATCATCACCACCTTACCAAGCTCATCACTTGTCAAAAGGAAATGAAAAATTAAGTTCTGGTGGGGACTCTGAGACAGGGACACAATATCTGGAGATCTGAACATCATCTCTGCCATTACATTGCTTTGTGCTCTTCTGCTTGGGCCATTTCTGTACAATGAGGGAGTTGGTTAAGGGATATGCACTCCCAGGCACCTGTGTTCTGGGCATCGTCAGAAGTAACCCATGGCATAAATGTAACCATATATGAAAATTGCTCATGAATCTAGAAGTATGCTGTCCTGGATTATGTCTCCTACCCTTATGTGGCTATTTAAGTGTAAAAATAAAGAAACTAATAGTAAATATTTAAAATTCAGTTTCTCAGTAATACACGCCGAATTGCAAGTGCTCATAGCTCCATGAGGCCATTGGCTACCAAGAAAAGAGAAAATTCTACATAAGTAACTATGCTATGTGTATTATTTTCTGGAAACAGAGGTAATTATCAACCTACAAAAGTATTAATTTGTTTCCAAGAACTAATGGAGGTGGTAGAGTCATGTATATACAGTTTTGCATTTTGGGTTTTTTTTTTAACCATGCTCAGATCCTTTTCTTTTTTTCTGACGATATAGACATGTGCAAATCTCTTGTTTCCTTTTTGACAAAAAAGTTCTGAGTATTGCTAAAAGAAAACTTCAGCTGAATTACATTTCAAGGAGTTTCATTGACCAATGAATGATGAGTGAATCAGGCAGACCTCAGAATTCACAGCAGATTCAAGAGAGACTCCAGCACAGCCACATGATGGAAGACAATTTACGGACAGCAAAAGGAAAGTGACCTACAGAAAACGGAAGTGAGGCACAGAAACAGCTGGATTGTTTACAGCTTGGCATTTGCCTTATTTGAACACGGTTCAACAGCTGGCTACATTTGATTGGCCGAAACTCAATGATTGGCACAGGTGCGGGCTATGATAGGTTTACACCTCGATTGTGATAATTCATGATGTACAGAAAAGCTTTTAGGCCTGACTTAATACGGAAGAAAGCAGCTTTAGGCTAACTTTGATTTAACAAAGTTAAAGCCCCTGAATTCTAAAGCATTTCTTAATAGTCGTGCAGAACTCTGAAGGCATATACCTATATAATATTGTAGCGAAGATATGTTTTGAATATTATTTACTGTACCAGACTGCTTGCTAACACTAAAAAAATGCATACACATATACAAATAAAAACTATCCACCAAAAACACTTAAAAAATATTTATGCTGGTACGTATGTCAGCAATCTGGGAATGATCTGTTTCATGACTTAGATTTAATAATACCTACTGACATTTAATTTTCTATAATCCTCTGCTTATCAAGAGACAATACACTAAGTAAAAACACATCAATATATGAGTGATCATAGAACTTCACCATTGTTTTCAAACATACCAAAATGTATATATTCAAATATATTTTGACTTTCTCAACTAGTTGCTTTTCAGAAAAATGAATTCCCTTCAGAGTCTCCAAAAGTTTATTTTAAATAGCATTAATGTTATCAGGTATTAATACTTCAGGAGCATAATTTTGTGTCTGAAAATAGTCCAAGGTCATCTAAAGCCAAATCTGGGGCATAATTCCGGATACAATCAAAGTGAAACTAAAAGCAGTAAGACTTTTTTCTTTTTTTCCTGTGGGAATAATAATGAGGTAGCATTTATTGAGTATCCATGAAATACTAAGAAATGTTTACTGTTTAACATAATTATTCTTGTCTTCATCGCTATTTTCCTGTAAGGAACACAGGAAACAGCTGCTTACAGAAGTCTTATAACTTACCTAAAGCACATGTCAGGCACGTTTTAGAACAGGAATCCACACACAGAAATATCTAGCTAGTCTAAATCTAGGATGCTGAGGTTAATTCTCAATGAGACATTTTAAAATTCATTTCTTGTTTATAATCATTTTTACTTTTACAATTTATATTATAAAAATGCATATATTAATAATGATTCAGGTCAATATTTATCGTACATTTTATGATTTTGGTGTTTGAAAGAAAACAACCTCTGACCACAATTATTCCTCCAGACATACCTTGATTTTTTTTTATATAGAATAGCAATAAAATCCTAAAATGAAAATAAAAGCCTTCAAATACTTATTAAACTTTTTTGTAACATTTTCATATTATTTCACATAAAAACTTGAATTTGAATTGAAAAGTAAATATGCACTTGCCTAAATTTGAAATGTGGAAAAAATATGAACCATAATTTGGATGCATATGTTTTAGTATGTTTACAAAAGACGAACAAAATTTGACATAAAATAATATTTGTTCAAGTCTGGAACACAAACATTGATTCTAACGTATTTATTTATGAAGTTGGAATACAGCTTTAAAATATGACTTGCGATGGTTATCTCACACGCAGTTCAGTAAGACAAAGGCTCTTATAAATATCATATACCATTGAACACTATCAATTAAGCATGTAAACCCAAGATAAAGCTGTTCAGGTGGCATACCAGACTAAGTAGAATTATTACAGACAGTTTGTATCAATTAAGAAAGTTCAAGCAGTTATTTAAATACTTGAGGCTATTCATTAGCCCTTCAAGCTCAAAGAAATCACCAAAGTGTAATTATATCCAGCCTAGTGATTGGCACTTCAGTTTATAAGAGGTTAAGAAAGGCCCACAGGTCATGATTGAACAAATAGCTCCCCCTCACAGCACAAGTGGTATCTTAGAAGAACGCAATGACAGGGGAGAGATCTTGGTACTGAAGAATATGCAGTTTCTAAAAAGTGAGGAATTTGAAATAACTATTATTTGAGAAACTTGCCAGTGAATTAGCAAGATAAAATATATCATCATGAAGAATTCAGTTCATCTCTAACACCGGATACATAAACTACATGCAACTTTTAAAAAATTTAAAGTGCTATGAATCCTAAATTCAATCACAGAAGCAATGTTAACAAGTACATTCCCTCTTGGAGGTTTCCTTTCTGTAGATGTGTTTTCACCAGTTTAACCATGCTCCTAAATACTATCTCATGGTAGGCAATTAAGACTCTGTAAGACTCAGAATATACATCTGTGTACCCATTTCTTTTGAAAAAAGGAAAGAAAATTGCTTAGCTATAATCACAATGACTCTGAACCTTTTAAACCCAAGCTCTTTCTTGGTACATATAGAAATTACTTTATCCAGGAAGTTTAAAGTCATTCCGTGTCCTTGCAAATAGGCAACTATACATCAAATTCTTAAGGTCCAACGCATATCTAAAAATATTAGCTTTATAATTTTAGATAGGTAGAAAATTGTGAATGGAGACAGTTATAATAATGGCCCAGAAGAACAACAAAGAAAAGAAAACAAAAACTGCTTCAATAGGTCTTAAAAAAGTGTCTGTCCACTTAAGGACACACCATAAGTTCTCACCGCCATGATTGCTGCTCTGGTTAACATTATTTCACAGAAAAATTATACAGTTCGTCAGTGTTCAAAGATTTACAAAGAGCACTTATTAAATCTATGCTGAAAGTAATTTAACTTTGAATGATTCGGAAGTTTCTTCAGAATTTTTTCCTGTCCCAAGTATCATCATTACATACATACACCAGTTATCACCGAACAATCTTATAGGTAGAGAATGCATCAGAAATGGACTTTTCCTGTCCATACCTTAAAGTATATGTGAGTGCTGGGTATAAAGCTTAAAGAAGAGAAATCAACATATCAAAAAGGTACCTGCACTCCCATGTTTATTGTAATACTACTCACAATAGCCAAGGGATGGAATCGACCTAAGTGTTCATCAGTGGACAAATGGATCCAGAAAATGTGGCATATATACACAATGGAATGTTATTCAGCCATAAAAAGGAATGAAATCATGTCGTTTGCAATATGGATAGAACTGGAGGACATTGTGTTAAGTGAAATGAGGCAGGCACAGAAAGATATTATCACACATATATGAGAGCTAACAAAAAAAAATTGAACTCACGAAGACAGAGCGGAATGATGGTTACCAGAGACTGAGAAGGGTAATGGGAACTGAGGGATAAAGTGAGGATGCTTAATGGGTACAAAACTACAGTCAATAGAAGAAATAAGACTTAGTGTTCTAAAGCACAATAGACTGACTATAGTTACCACTAATTTAATGTATATTTTAAAATAATTGAAAGAGTGGAATTAGAATGTTTTAAAATAATAATAATGGTTTGAGACGATGGACACCCCAATTACCCTGGTTTGAACATTACACATTGTAAGCCTGTATCTAAACATCCCATGTACTGCATACACACATACAACTGTTATGTACCCATAATAATAAATTTTTAAAATTAAATTAAAAAAATAAGTGGGAATAAATCTGCTTTTAGTTTATTTAATGGCCACCTATCTTTTACTCATAATAGCAGAGACCTGAACAAAAGTTTATTCACTGACATTTTTTAGATGTTGGGTTTACAGGTTAACAAGACTTCCGCATATACTGAAAAAAATAGCCCACCAATTTGCACACTCATACATATGCACACATAAGCGTACACAATACAAAAGGACTTTAGCACACTCTTGTACAGAAGCAGCCATGTAGCCAGGAACTCACCACCACACTCTAGCTGCTGAAATGTCCTTCTCATCCCTGTAGCTGTAGTGATTTCTGAGTCTTCATTTAATTTTCGCTGGTGAGGAAACAAATGTCTAGAATCTCCATTATCCCATTGCCTTGATCCTTGATGACATGAGAGCCTTAATAGTCTACCTTCACTGCTGGAAAACGAGGGTGTGGAGTGTGAACAAGAGATTCTGTTTCCACTCCCACCCTGAGGCTTACTTCATAATGGGAGATGTGTTCCAGAATCTTGGGCTGGAAATTAGAATAAGTTTCATCATAGAAATAAAAGTCTGAAGACCTGAAACTTCCCAGATAATCAGTAATACAATTCAGCTACTTTATACAATTTTATGAACTAACCAGAATAAACTACTTCATATAATATAAATATTATTAGAAAAATGCATTCTAAGTCTTTTAAAACTTAAAAAACAGTTTTTGAAATACATCCTGTTCACTGTTTAAAGAATGTTCACAAAATAAAATCACAAAGGAACAAATCAGTTACTACTCTCTAAAATCATAGAATTTTACATAATTTTTAATAGACACACTTTTCAAATATTACATTGTAAAATGAACAAATTATAGGCCGGGCACGGTGGCTCACGCCTGTAATCTCAGCACTTTGGGAGGCCAAGACGGGCGGATCACGAGGTCAGGAGATCAAGACCATCCTAGCTAACACTGTGAAATCCGGTCTCTACTAAAAATACAAAAAATTAGCTGGGCGTGGTGGCGGGAGCTTGTAGTCCCAGCTACTCGGGAGGCTGTGGCAGGAGAATGACGTGAACCCGGGAGGCAGAGCTTGCAGTGAGCCAAGATCGTGCTACTGCACTCCAGCCTGGGCAACGTTGCGAGACTCTGTCTCAAAAAAAAAGAAAAAAAAAATGACCAAATTGTAAAAAGTAAAGGCTAGGAAGGAAAGGGCTTTGCACAATATAGAGGGGAAATGAACATTGAAATTACATATTTTTGTGTACAATTTTTTTATTCTAGTTCAACTGGCTATTTTATCTTTTCTTCTACAGACCTGATAAACTGGATAATTCTCCCTTTTTATCCTGTATTTTCACTTTTGTCTTGCTCTTTACTGGATTATGCTAATTAGCATGCTAACAAAACAAAATCTTCTCTTGATCCTACTCTCTACATTGACTAGCACTCCATTTCATTTCTCCCTGTGCAAAGTAAAACTCTTTGAGTTGCCTTTACTTAATATTTCCAAAAATTTTCTTCTCATTTTCTCCTAAACTCACTGCAACCAAGTTTTAAGCCATTCCACCAAAACTGTTCTTGCCACGATTATTATTTAGTTCTGCATTCCTCAATCCCATGGTCACTTTTCTGCCCTTGATCCAATAGCAACATTTGACGCATTAGATCATTATCTGCCTCTAGATACATTTTCCAGAACACCTCCCATTCTTGGTCTCTCTTGTATGTCTGATCATGTCTAATTGCTCGGTTCTTCTCTATCTCCTCCCTTAGTGATCTTACCTCGTTCCATGACTTACGTTAGCACTTTAAAGACATTATTCCAACATCTTCGGGTGTCTATGGTTTCCGATTAGAAGTCAGTGGCTTTGTGTATCATTGTTTCCCTGTAGGTAATGAGTCACTTTTCCTGCTTTCAAGATTTTCTCTTGACCTTTGGCTTTCAAAAGTTTGACAATAATGAGATCAGGCAGAGTTTGGGTTATGCTTACCTTGATCTGCGTTTGCTTAGGTCTTTGAATCTGTAATATTGAGTCTTTCACCAAATCAGAGAAATGTTCAGCCATTTTATTTCAACCAATTTTCTGGCTCATTCTCTTTCCTCTCTTCTGGACTCCAATTACAGTTGTGTTAGACCTTTTGATGTTAGATTCTTAAATTTCTGTTCAAATTTCTGAATCTTTATTTTCTGGCTTTCCCAGATTGGATAATGTCTTGATCTTTCTTAAAGTACACGGACTCTTTCCTATTTATCTCCATGCTACTGTTAAGCCTGTCCAGTGAATTCTTTAATTCAGATGCTGTGTTTCTTAGTTGTAGAATTTTCATTTGGTTCTTTTTTATGTTTTCTGTTTTTCTGTTGAGAATTTCTGTATATTCATCCATTATAAGCATCTTTAGTTTTCCTCATTGAGCACTAATATGGTTTAGCTCCAAATCTTACCTTGAATTGTAATAATCCCTACATGTTGTGGGAAGGACCCAAGGGAGGTAACTGAATCATGAAGGCGTGTTTTTCCCGTGCTGTTCTTGTAATAGTAAATAAGTCTCAGGAGATCAGACGGTTTTATGAAGGGGAGTTTCCCTGCACACGCTTTCTTGCCTACTGCCATGCAAGACATGACTTTGCTTTGTGGAAGCGACTTTAGAATTGGGTAACAGGCAGAAGTCGGAACAGTTTGGAGGGCTCAGAAGAAGACAGAAAAATGTGGGAAAGTTTGGAACTTCCTGGAGACTTGTTGAATGGCTTTGACAAAAATGCTGATAGTGATATGGACTTGTTGGGAACTGGAACAAAGGTGACTCTTGCTGTGCTTTAGCAAAGAGACTGGTGGCATTTTGCCCCTGCCCTAGAGACATATGGAATTTTGAACTTGAGAGAGATGATTTGGGGTATCTGGCAGAAGAAATTTCTAATCAGCAAACGTTCAAGAGGAAGCAGAGTATAGAAGTTTGGAAAAATTGCAGCCTGATGATATGATAGAAAAGAAAAAAAAAAAAAAAGCTTTTTCTGGGGAGAAATTCAAGCTGGCTGCAGAAATTTGTGTAAGTAATGAGGAGTCCAATGTTAATCACCAAGACAATGGGGAAAATGTCACCAGGGCATTTCAGAGGTCTTCACAGCAGCCCTTCCCATCACAGGTCTGGAGGCCTAGGACAGAAAAATAATTTCCTGAGGCCAGGTCCAGGGACCCCCCTAACCACTGCCCCAATGTATGCAGCCTAGGGACTTGGTGCCCTGTGTCCCAGCTGCTCAAGTAATGTCTAAAAATGGCCATGGTACTGCTCAGCTCATGGCTTCAGAGGGTGCAAGCCCCAAATCTTGGCAGTTTCCACATGGTGTTGAGCCTGCAGGTGCACAGAAGTCAAGAATTGAGGTTTGGGAACCTCCACCTAGATTTCAGAGGATGTATGGAAATGCCTGGATGTCCAGGCAGAGGTGTGCTGCAGGGACAGAGCCCTCATGGAGAACTTTTGCTAGTGTAGTGCAGAAGGGAAATGTGGTGTTGGAACACCCACATGAAGTCCCCACTGGGGCACAGCCCAGTGGAGGTATGAGAAGAGTGCCACCATCCTCCAGACCCCAGAATGGTAGATCCACCAACAGCTTGCACCATGGGCCTGGAAAAGCCACAGACACTCATTGCCAGTCCAAGAAAGCAGGAAGGAGGGAGGCTGTACCCTGCAAAGCCACAGTGGCAGAACTGACCCAGCCATGGAAGCCCACCTGTCACATCAGCATGACCTAGATATGAGACATGGAATCAAAGGAGATCATTTTGGAACTTTAAGATTTGATTGTCCTGCTGGATTTCAGACTTGCATGGGACCTGTAGCCCCTTCATTTTTGCTAATTTCTCCCATTTGGAACAGCTGTATTTACTCAATACCTATACCCCCATTGTATCCAGGAAGTAACTAACTTGCTTTTGATTTTACAGTTCACAGGCAGAAGAAACTTGCCGTGTCTCAGATGAGACTTTGGACATGGACTTTTGGGTTAATGCCGGAATGAGTTAAAATTTTGGGGAACTATTGGAAGGGATGATTGGTTTTCAAATGTGAGGACAGGAGATTGGGAGGGGCCAAGAGTGGAATGATGTGATTTGGTTCTGTGGCCCCACCCAAATCTCACCTTGAGTTGTAATAATCCCCGTGTGTCATGGGAGGGACCCAGTGGGAGGTAACTGAATCATGAGGGTGAGTTTTTCCCATATTGTTCTAGTAATAGTGAATAAATCTCACAAGATTGAATGGTTTTAATAAGGGGAGTTCTCCTGCACACCTTTCTTGCCTGCCACAGGTAAGACAAGACTTTGCTCCTCATTTGCCTTCTACCATGATTGTGAGGCCTCCTCAGCCATCTGGAACTGTGTGTAAATTAAACCTCTTTCCTTTATAAGTTACCCAGTCCTAGGTATGTCTTTATTAGCAGCACGAGAACAGACTAATACAAGCACAGTTAAAACAGCAACTTTGAACTCCTTGCCCACTAATTCCACCAATGAGTCATCTCAGGATTGGCCTCCGCTGCTTCTTATTTCTCTTGAGAATGGTCACATTTTCCTGATTTTTTTATATGTTAAGATTATATTCAGAACATTGCAAATGTTATGTTGTAGAGACTCTATATTCTATTTTATTCCTTCAAAGAATGGAATTTTTGTTTTATTAGCTAATTTAATTGGACTCAAACTGCAAAATCTTTCTCTCTAGAGGTAGCTCAAATGTCATTCACTTTTGTTGTTCTTAGCCAAAGTCTTTCCCACATATGAATGGTTCAAGTGTCAGCCAGAGACTTGAAAGAGTTTATTCACAGAGATTAGGCCTCCCTCTTCTGGTTCTCTGTTTCCCATTCACTTTCTACTATCTGTGGTTGCCCCAAATTCTGTCTTCTAATCCTTCAGGACAAAAAACTTTGAGGTTTTCCACTAGAGTTTAGACACTCTTTGCAGAAACTATTGAAGATGACGTTCAGGATAAAATCTACAAACTGAGAATCTCGCCCAATGCTTTTTACACATTTTAATTTTCCTCCATAATCGGCCTGGCTTGTAAACTCCCATAACCTTTGAGTCATTCTTTTGGTATTTTATCTAGAACTTACGGTTATTTGTAAGATGGTCGGTTAAATTACTCAAAGATATTAATGGAAAAGCAGCCCTCAGTTCAGCTCCATGACTTTAAAATCTCTATGCTGAAAACTTCTTAATTTCAAATTGAATGTTCCAAAGTTAACATGCTCAAGATTAATCTCCTGATCTCCTCTCCAACCCCAACCTGCCCCACAGCCAACCTTCCTCATCTTAGGAGACCTCAGCTACATTCTTTCAGTAACTCCAGACAGAAAACTTTGAAGTTCTCTTGACTCCTCCTTTCTCTCATATCCTTCATCCGGTCCAGTAGGAAAATGTGTTGTCTCCACTTTTAAAATAAACCCAAAATCTGACCACTGTGCTCACTTACACTTGTGGCTATTATCATCTCTTGCAAGGATTATCGCAATAACCTCCTAACTGATCTCTTTGTAACCAGTTTGTCCCCTTGGTCTATTATATTCATGGCAGCAGGCAGAATGATCCTTTACAAAGGCAAATCAGATCATTCTCCTTTTATTAACACTCAAATGGAGTTATCTTCTACCCAAAATAAAAGCCAAATTCTGTCAAATGAGCTGTAAGTCCCAAAGATGTGTCCCCATTACCTCTGTGCCCTCTTCTATTACTACTAATCCCCTAGTCTACTTTCCCTTAAATGTACCTAGTGTGCTCTTGCCCTGGGACTTTGACTCCACCTGTTCCCTCTCACCTAGAATGCGCTTTCTCCAAATCCCAGGTTAGCTAACCATCTCACCTCTCTCAAGAGTCTGCTTAATCTTACCTCCAAAATGAGGCCAATTTTGACCCTCATATGTAATACTGCAACTTTCCCACTCTCTTTCCTGTGTCGCCCTGCCAGAATACAAGATTCATGAGCTCATAGCCTTCTGTCCTCAGTACGTCTCAAGTATCTAGAACAATGGCTGGCTCATAGCAACTGGTCAATAAATACGTCGAACAAATGAATGGTAAGCCCCATCCTATCTGATCACAGAAAAAAAGAATTTTAGTCATTCCGTGCTATTCTTGTTCATTTCAAGTTTAAATGCTTTTCATTCAGAATGTCCCTTTTTCTTTCTCTCAACCTGGTACCTAATTTTTTCAGGGACTTATGTGCAGAGGAAGGAGGCCAGGAGCGGCTGTCTGTCTGTGACTTTCCCCGGAAACACATGGTCATTTGTTGAGACGGCCTCCTCCTTTCCTGGCCTCTGTCCTTCTAGCTATTCCTACTGCCAGTCTCTGACATGCGCATTATCACTCCATGATCTGCAATAGCATCAAACAACCAAAACTGAGAAATCAGTTTAGTCTACTGGTTCTTTCCAATTGTGTCCCCTCTTTGAAAGCAGTGGAAAGTTTTAGCTATGTTTCTATGTTTCTTTGGAGTCCAAAACCCCCTAACTCTTTTTGTTTGTTCTTAAAGACAGGACCTCACTCTGTCACCCATGCTGGATTACAGTGGTACAATCCTAACTGAGTATAACCTCAGACTCTTGTGCTCAAGCTATCCTCCCACCTCAGCCCTCTGAGTAGCTAGGACTCCTATTGTACATCACCGCATCTAGCAAAATTCTTTTAAAATTTTGTTAGAAATGAGGGTCTTGTTATGTCGTGCAGGCTGATTTCCAACTCCTGACCTCAAGTGATCCTCTTCCCTTGGACTTCCAAAGAACTAAAAGTGCAGACTTAAGCCACCACGCCCAGCCAAACCTGAAATCTTTATCAGGACTTTATTATCTTGGTCACCACAAAATGCCATCAGGACTCACACTCTTGTCAACATAGGAAATACCTACAAGAGTAGTCTGAGACATTCCAAAAACTGGTTTCCCCTGCTTTTGGATATCCCAGCTTCTCTTGGGATATTTTTTTTTTATCAATACCCCCTTTATCTGCTTTGAAATAACCCTGGGTACAGAATAGAGGCAAACCCCTAAGCAGGTTTAACCATTTTGCTTTCTCTCTTCTTCTATTCCCCTCCACAGTTCAGAGGCACTCTTGGCAGAGTGGAGAGTTCAGAACTGGATAAGAAATATTCTTTGTAAATATTTCTGTCTTGCGTAAGAATTGAAGATTTTGAGTTTAAAAGCCAAGGATTTGACACTTTTTTCCTTGGTCTTTTTTCCCCCCAATTTTTTGTATACATCTGTGAACCTTGAAAATCTGAGACAAGTCTCAGTTAATTTAGAAAGTTTATTTTGCCAAAGTCGAGGACACACACCTGTGACACAGACTCAGAAGGTCATGACAACATGTGCCCAAGGTGGTCAGGGCACAGTTTAATTTTATACATTCTAGGGAGACATGAGACATTGATCAACACATGCAAGATGAACATTGATTTGGACTAGAAAGGCGGGACAACTCGAAGCAAAGGTTGGGAAGACTCCAAGTAGGAAGGGGGCTTCCAGGTCCTAAGCAGAGAAGGGACAAATGGTTATACTCTTTTGAGTTTCTGACGAGCCTCTCCAAAGGAGGCAGCCAGGTATGCATTCATCTCCGGGAACAGAGGGGTGACTTTGAATAGAATGAGAGGCAGGTTTGCCCTAAGCAGTTCCCAGCTTGACTTTCCCTTTAGCTTAGTGATTTGGGGGCCCAAGATATTTTCCTTTCACACATCCCATGACTAATTTCTAGATGCCTGCATTGGAAAGAAGGGTTTCAAGGCCCAGGAAAAGAAGATGAAAGAAGTTTAAATGTAGGGGAGTAAAAGCAGGCAAGAAAAGGGGAAAGTGACAGTGAGATTTCAGTTGACGCTTCAAAATATTCACAATTTTTACATCTAATCTTTATCACTTGAACAACTTCTTACGCCTCACTTAGTTTTCTGTTAAAAAAAGTAACAAGAATAAATGAAGATGAAAAAACTCAGTTAATCTTTTCTCACAAGGTGGATTTCCACAATAATACTAAACTTATCCAGTGCTTTTAAGACACTAAAGAACAAGCCATATGCTGGCTCTTATGGTCTGATGAATTAAGGAAAAGAAATTCAGATAGGATAAGAGTGTAAATGCCTGCTGAGCCTAAGTATCACTTAGAGATTCAGGCACACATAAGTGAAGAAAGAAAAAGTATTATCCTCCTTTGACATAAAGTACTGGGAAACCCAATATTAGCGTTCTATAAAGCCAAAATCTAAATGAAGAAATTCTTAACCTTAATGAAGGTCATATGTAAATATACAGAGAATGCCACACGAGTTTTACAAGGAAACTTGGGAAATTAACTTCCACACATGATGAACTTTGAGGTTTTTAGAGGAAAGTAACTGTCTATATCCCAAATAATATATAAAATGTAGTTTCTTTTGCAATTAATGAAGCAATTGAAAGTGGTTACCTTTTTATTGCAAAAGAATAATTTTTTAAAAATTAGATCCTCAGGATGTTTGTATAGACTTTTCCTTTGGCCAGGCACAATACCCCTAGCCCGAGTCTCTGCCGCAGTTGAAACAGTGCTTACTCAGAGAGGCCTTCCCAGATACACTGACCAAAAAGGTCAATTCCACCTCAGCCCTATCATCCACTGACTCTATAGTCTGTTCATATAATTTTGTAACTGTATGTTTGCTTATGTATTTACTCCTATATCATTGGCATTCTATGTCAAATTATAAACTCTAAAATACAAGCTGTGTCTCTACTGAATTCTTCAAAGTGTATCTATCACTTAGCATCATGCTTAGTAGATAGCAAGTAACATGGTTTGGATCTGTGTCCCTACCCAAATTCTCATATCAAATTGTCCTCCCCAGTGTTGGAGGTGGAGCCTAGTGGGAGGTGATTGGATCGTGAAGGCGTTTCTCATGAATGGTGTAGCACCATCCACTTGGTGCTATCCTCATGATAGTGAGTGAGTTCTCACAAGAACTGGCAGTTTAAAATGTGTCACCTCCACCCTCACTCTTGTTTCTTATCCCTCCATGTAAGAGACCTCACGCCCCATTTGCCTTCCACCATGATTGGAAGCCTCCTGAGGTATCCCCAGAAGCAGAAGCCATTATATTTCCTTTACAGCCTGCAGAACCATGAACCCAACCACTTTTCTTTATGAATTACTCAGTCTGGGGTATTTCTTTATAGCAACGTGAGAATAGACTAATATAGCAAGTAATTGATTGAACATCTATTAAATGAATGAAAGAAAAAATAGATTAAAAATGTGAGTTGCTGGGCGCGGTGGCTCAAGCCTGTAATCCCAGCACTTTGGGAGGCCGAGATGGGCGGATCACAAGGTCAAGAGATCGAGACCATCCTGGCTAACACGGTGAAACCCCGTCTCTACTAAAATACCAAAAAAACTAGCCGGGCGAGGTGGCGGGCGCCTGTAGTCTCAGCTACTCCGGAGGCTGAGGCAGGAGAATGGCGTAAACCCGGGAGGCGGAGCTTGCAGTGAGCTGAGATCTGGCCACTGCACTCCAGCCCGGGTGACAGAGCGAGACTCCGTCTCAAAAAAAAAAAAGTGAGTTAATTGCTCTGAGAATTTTTTAACTGATTGATAGTTTTCCAAATGACAAGCATTCTAGTACTTATTAAACATAACAACCTTTTCCATTTTTATCTTTTTTCAAAATTCATTAGTTGTGAAATTGTTGTGTAATAGTGTGCTGCTTAACAACCTGCTCTCTAAATACAAAGAAATGTATGTATATATGTAACTAAGTTTATTATAAATTTACTGGCATGAATGATATGTGCTATACAATTTATAATTAGTAATAAAATATATCATATTCTTTATTGAAAATTTCATGTAGCCAGTTAGTTCTCACAGAATATTTTTGTGGATTCTTTCTAAACTCTTGTATCTATATTTGAAACTGCCAAATTAGTTTATTTCTAAGGTAGGTATCAGTTGATACTTTTACTTATGTTACTGAATACAATAAAAATAACAAAACAGAGATATGTCCGAAATCAGAACTTTATACATCTCTGCCAGTGGTGTGAGCAACATTTGCTGAATCAGGTAATAGCTTTCAAATACTAAAAAAAAAATTTCTCAAATGTTATGGTCTTCATAATGTAACACCTGTACACAGAGCACATTTGAAAATTTAATCTGCATTATTAATACGTTTTCCACCACTTTCTTTTGTGAGGTCAAGAGTAGAGAAATTTTTCTACAGTCAGATAGTAAATAGTGAGGCTTTATGGGATAGGTAGTCTCTGTTACAACTACTTCTTTCTGCCTTTGTAATCTAAAAGTATCTACATACAATGTAAACAAATGGGTGTGTCTGTCTTCCAACAAAACTTTATGTACAAAAACAAGAAATGAGCTGGCTTTTGCCCAAGGGCTACAGTTTGTCACCTCTTTACATAGATAATTAACACAACCACAAATCGGGGCTGATTTTTAGCACGTGCCATTTTCATGGTGCAAATATTCTCACCATTACTAATTTTAAGTTAGCAATATAACATCATCGTATGTGAAATTAGAAAGAGACGGGAAATAAAACACCATTATCTAGTATTTCCACATCATAAATAACATGTAGAAATAACCTAAGGAGTATGGATAATCGGAAAAGGTAGTAAAATAATTAGAAATGATGAGCTTTTGAGTATTTATTAACTTAGTTATTAACATATTTTATTTACTTGGAAACTTATATAATTTAATGTATTTAATTGCTGTGCTTAAAAACGGATGCATAAAATTCCTGAAAACTTAAGAATCTGCTTTCCTGAGCTGATAAGAAGTATGGGTTCTTGCACATCAGAGCCATAGTTGTATCTCTTTCTTGAAACTCTCTCTATTCTCTGCATCTCCTACTTTAATCTGGCTGCTTCTTCCTTCTTTGAATTTCCTTTATTTATTCTCAGGCAGCTTATTTTCCATTCTCATTTTCAATTTGTAGAGTTCAGTGTGACTCTGTTCTTCCACCTTAACATAATCCGCCAGCAAGCTACCCTGGCATAAATTCAATTACTGCTACATTGTTATGTTCAAAAATATATATTTAGCTCTGCATTATCATTCACACTTCTAAATGGCCTGCTGATTTTTGAAAAATATTTTCATCGCATGTTTTGATTCTTTACTGTCATTTCAAATTTAGTGAGATTAAAACAAGTCATCAAATTTTCCAAGTTCCTCTCCCTCATGCCTTAATTGTTCAAGATTATGCCACCATTTTGTCAGTCAGATCAGGTTAAAATTTTGAATTCAACGTCTCCTTTGCCTATACTTAGTCTCATCAATACGTTCTGCTAAATATCTTCTATTTACATCTCTCTATATTCACATTTCTACCATACAGCTCACCAGCTCACAATGAATTACAGCAATAGCCTCTCAGCTGATTCCCCGCTGTCTTTAACTTTATCGTTCAGTGGTTTCTTATAAGGGAGTGAGATTCATTTATTCTAAATCCTGAGTTTATCATACTTAAACCCTTGATTAAGACCTAACATTGCCCAGTATGATGGCTCATGCTTGGAGTTTCAACACTTTGGGAGACTGAGGCAGAGGATCACTTGAGGCCAAGAGTTTGAGAACATCCTAGGCAACATAGTGAAACCCTATAAAACAAAAACAAAAACACGGTTAGTGCCAGCTACTCAGGAGGGTGAACGGGAATCACTTGAGCATGGGAGCTGAAGACTGCTGTGAACTATGATCATGCCACGGCCCTCCAGTCTGGGTGATAGAACAAGACCCTGTAGCAAAAAAATAAAAATAAAAAAACTTAAAATAGATTTTATTGCTTACCTCACGAAACCTAAATTTCATGCCTTGTTTCAAGGGTTTAAGAAATTTAAACGAGTTTATCTTTACTAATCATTGTCATTATTCAATATCTCCTCAAGTCGATAAAATTTTCAGGTATTGTAATTTGATTTTATATGACAACGCCATAATAACTTCTTGATTTAATTTTTTATTTATTTATTTTATTTTTATTTATTTTTTTTTTTTTTTGAGACGGAGTCTCGCTCTGTCACCCGCTGGAGTTGCAGTGGCCAGAATCTCAGCTTCACTGCAAGCTCCGCCTCCCGGGTTTATGCCATTTCCTGCTCAGCCTCCCGGAGTATCTGGGACTACAGGCGCCCGCCACCAAACAAATCGGCCGGCTAGTTTTTTTTTGTATTTCTTTTAGTAGAGACGGGGTTTCACCATGTTAGCCAGGATGGCTACGTCTCTTGACCTCGTGATCCGCCCGTTGGCCCTCCCAAAGTGCTGGGATTACAGGCTTGAGCCACCCGCGCCCGGCGATTTATTTTTTAACGCTAATGTATTGTTTAAAACGATTGGACTGCATTAGGAAACTCAAAGCTGTTTGACTATTTGAGCAATAAAAATACCAACCAATTTTAAAGCTGTAGATATTCTAAAGATGCTTACACTGCGAAAAACATATCATTCATCCAATTATCACAGATTGGTTAAATAAGCCAAGTTCTAAGAATTCTGCTAGGAGACTAGAAACACTAGGATGAATCGAGATGTACCTTTCTGGCTTCCAGAAAGCTACATCTACTCAACATATATAATGCAATCAACCATACTTTGTAAAAAACATAGTGTTGCTCGAAAATTTGCACATTTGGGGAAGAGGGATATTAAAAACTAAAAATCATGTGTCATTTAAGGGTATTTTGATTTTTTTTTTTTTTGAATACGGGAGTCTCACTCCCAGTCCGCCCAGGCTGGGACTGCAGTGGAGCGATTTTCGCGCTTTTTCCTGCGCGCGCCCGCGGCTCCGCTCCCCGCCATTCTCCCTGCCTCAATCTCCCGAGTAGGTGCGACGACATGCAGGCACCGTACCACGCAGCTAATTTAAAAATTTTGTATTTTGGTAAGCGGGGTTCCGCATCGTTAGAGCGCGTCCAGGCAGTGGGTCTGGTTTCTGATCTTTAGAACGGGCTATTGAGTAGGGAAAACGGAGTCCTATTACTGAAGAATATTTCACTTTCGATTAGGCTATTAAATAAATTATTTCGCATATAACTTTTATAATTAACTTCTAAACTAATATATTTAAATTAGGCAATAATAAAAAATGTTGGTGAAGATATTTGAAAACAGTTTATCTTCGTGGGATAAAATAATACATATTTCATGACTCAAACATTTTGATTAATATAACCCATTTTTTAAAAGAGAAAAAGATCTGACATTTTATTTGTCTTTCTCAAAGCAATTTTGGATTAGAGTGATGGCATATAGAGGGTTCCCCGCCTAATTCAGGTACATTCACCTATCATTTGCCCAAAGCAGTACGTAGGAGTGTTAGTTTGGTGGACTCGTGGGGGTGGATACCATAAAGTAATCTTTGAGTTTATTACTATCTAGACATGCAGTACAAAAGTCCGTTTAGTAAAATAAAATAATAGAAAGTTTTACTATGATACATACTGCGTTCAACAATTGTTAGAACTATTCTCTATCCTCTTGGAGAGAGACTGCCCAATGTGTAAGGCGACTGACTATCTCTACAAGAAACAGTTCGTCAACTTCGGGGAATCTACTAGGGAAACGAGTAAACACGAGAGGTTAATAGGGTGGACTATTTCTGACATCATAAAAATAATAGTTAAGAGAACAATGATTAAACCACCCTATCACGAAATGTAAATCCTTATCTATATTTTCTTAGACAATCTCAAAATGTAAAACCACGTGTTTAGCCCCAGGAACTTAGAATTGAGATATTATCTTAAATTTTGTTGTGCGTAGAAGACAGTATCGCAGGCATTCCATCACTTACGGATGACGTTCTAGGGTCTTGAAGTGTCTGCTCACCTCCACCTGGGATTTTGTTTAAAGCTCTAATCTTATAAATGAGTATGAATATTACCTTAAAAATTAGCTTTCCTTTTTATTTTTCAAGTTTGGAGATTATTTTTTTTATTGCGTGAGTGAGAACATCTGTTTCTGTCGCCATTATACTCCATACTGTTAGTTGTTCATTTAAACTGTGCTATAAGATCATGTTGTATTGAGTATTAATTAACATTTTTACATATCTTCTGGACATTGCCAGACTCCTAAAACGAATGTGTAACATGACAAAGAAATAAATATATGACTATTTTGTGTTTGTGACACGTTTTTCGTTCTGAATAACTTCTTGGTGTTTCCTTTAATGTGATCAATCTCGTAATTGTGTTAAGTCTTTAAACTCATTGAAAGTACTTTGTGTGTGTCGTTGATAAAAGGAGGAATGGGCGACAAAGATGATCTGTTTCAGTTCTGGAATGCTATGAAATCACACTTCAAGTCTTTTTCTTAAATAGTCTTAAGAGCTCTTAACATACTTTTTTCCCTAAAGTCAATGGAGATGTGATATCTTTTATCCATTGAGAATGTTTTTAAATTATCTACTAGTTATCCAATACCAAACTTCATGCTTATTGTCGGTAACCAATTCATTGTCGATTTTAGACATATATGATGTGAGAAAACATGAAATAAAACTCTTCTTCCAGGCCTCATAACCTGCCTTTGAAGGCAAATGCTGAAGGGTGCTCTAAATTTGTTTTGTAAAAAGTAATATTATTGGAATATTCACACAGTTACTACTTCAAAGACAAAAAAATTAGCATGGTCTATAAATTATGTATATTTGTTAAAATAAATATTGCTGCTGTAGAAAGAAGGTAGAATCACTAGTGGAAACAAGGGGGAGAAAGAACAGAGGAGAAAGAAAGAGAGAAATCTGCATTCAAAAACCATCTCTGCGATTACTAGCTGCCTTACCTCAGAAAGTTCCATACCTTTTAAGCATCATTCTTCTCATATATTCGTTGTGAGAATGATGAAGAAACATATGAAAACATTTATTATAACTGGGTTCTTTTACCTTAACACTGAAATAAACAATAACTTAATACTGATCCCTTTTTTATTGCAGCTTACTATATACAGACATTCGCAGGGGATTTTTTGGGTTTTTATTTTTTCTTTCAGTTTTTAAATTCTTTATAAGGAAGCTGCATGGACTCATCTGTTTAGCAGCCAGTACCTAGAAAGTTGGTCGTGCATCTTGAGTATGGGTTACTTTTTGTGCTAGTGAATCATAAATCAATATTAAAGTGAGTCCAAAGTAAAAACTGTCAGTATAAATGTATTGGTTAAAGATTTACAAAGTTTTTGGGAGAGCGACCTCCATACGGTTTTGATTCTCCACTTCTTTATGTCTATGTCTCTCCGTGGCGCTTGCCCTCCTCTTCCTTCAAAACTCACCAAAGTGAAAATAAATCTCCCTCCTGAAACTGTAAGATCGCACTGAGCAAAACTCAGCTAGTGACTTTGAAGCAAATTGGTACCAAGTCATTTAAGGAGGTAAGGGCATCTGGTCACAGATTTCTTTTGAGCTATCCCTCGTTTCTGCTGCATGGCCCAGCCAGATCTGATAGTTCTGCTGCTTCTAAGCCATGTTTAGGGGCCATAGGAAACTTTGTTGATGCTGCTTTTTTTTTTTTTTTTTTTTTAACGGGGTCTCGCTCTGTCGCCCAGGCTGGAGTGAGTGGCGCGATCTCGGCTCACTGCAAGCTCCGCCTCCCGGGTTCCTGCCATTCTCCTGCCTCAGCCTCCGGAGTAGCTGGGACTACAGACGCCCGCCACCTCGTCGGGTTAATTTTTGTATTTTTAGTAGAGACGCAGTTTCACCGTGTTAGCCAGGATGGTCTCGATCTCCTGACCTCGTGATCCGCCCATCTCGGCCTCCCAAAGTGCTGGGATTACAGGCTTGAGCCACCGAGCCCGGCCGACGCTGTTCTTGATCCTCCTGCCAAGGCAGCCTGCAAGTCATTCTACCCTTTGATTTTGCAAACTCTCCAGCAATGCTAATTGACACAGACAGTAGATTGTTGCAAATCTCAGTACCTTGAAATTTCTTCCTCAGCTCCTTCCCCAAACTTCTAAAGCGTGGGGAAATGTTTCCAGTGTGGAAGGGAAACACCCCTCTCCAGTACAATGTGTTCAACACATTTTGTGTATATAGGTTTGAATCACCTTTTTTTTTTTTTTTTTTTTTAATCTTCCATCATTTCTTCAAATTCTTCTAGACTTCAGCTTTCAGAAAACGAAATCCAGACAGACTTGGAGTCTCTCCTTTGCATTCTGTCCATACCTGGTTTGGTGTCCACAGTGGAAAAATGCCTCCTAAACAGACAAAAGAAAAAGGAAAACACAACATAGAAAAACATATTCAGATTAACATTGTAAAATTGTATTAATCCACAAAGGTATCATTGCACCTTTTTAAAATTTCACCGAAATCATTGGAAGTATATGAAGCCTCTCAAGAACTCCTTACTGTTCTTATCCCAATATATTGTTTCTGCTTTTTAAGTAATTATTCTAGAACCAGCTGTGATACCCTTTATTAAAGTCTGCGATAAAAATGGCCCCTGGCTTAGCTATTTTTGCTTTCCCAAATTCCACTTTACAGAAAACTGGGTAGA
>NW_016803732.1:557090-586297 GCF_001698545.2 Rhinopithecus bieti | reverse complement strand
TTTTTTTTTTTTTTTTTTTTAATCTTCCATCATTTCTTCAAATTCTTCTAGACTTCAGCTTTCAGAAAACGAAATCCAGACAGACTTGGAGTCTCTCCTTTGCATTCTGTCCATACCTGGTTTGGTGTCCACAGTGGAAAATGCCTCCTAAACAGACAAAAGAAAAGGAAAACACAACATAGAAAACATATTCAGATTAACATTGTAAAATTGTATTAATCCACAAAGGTATCATTGCACCTTTTAAAATTTCACCGAAATCATTGGAAGTATATGAAGCCTCTCAAGAACTCCTTACTGTTCTTATCCCAATATATTGTTTCTGCTTTTAAGTAATTATTCTAGAACCAGCTGTGATACCCTTTATTAAAGTCTGCGATAAAAATGGCCCCTGGCTTAGCTATTTTTGCTTTCCCAAATTCCACTTTACAGAAAACTGGGTAGAGAAGCACATAACATGGTGAGAAAAGTCTGCCTTCTGCCTCAACCAGTCTTACCTCAAATGGAACTTCAAAGGATGCTCAATCCATTCTTTACTTGAAGTTCAAATTGTATATAATTCCTATCCTTACAAGTCCATGGGTTTCACCTATTTCCACACCTAAGTATATTATTGTATATTGTGACTGTTCCTCCTGTATCTTCAACACCTCTTTACCCTGATTTCCTGTTTAGCATGTGAACTTGAAGTACAAGTCTTCCCTTCACCCTTAAGCCCTGTATTAGTCCATTTTGACACTGCTATAATGATACCACCTGATACTGTGAAATTTATAAACAAAAGAAGTTTATTTGACTCAAAGTTCCACATGACCGGAGAGGCCTCAGAAAACTTACAATCATAGTAAAGGCGAAGCAGAAGCAGGCACCTTCTTCACAAGGCGGGAAGAGAGAGAGAGAGTGAAGGGGGAACTGCCAAACACTTCTAAAGCCATCAGCTCTCGTGAGAACTCACTTGCTATCCTGAGAAGAGCATGCGTGAAACGGTCCCCATGTTCCAATCACCTCCCACCAGGTTCCCTCTCAACATGTGGGGATTACAATGCAAGATGAGATTTGGACAGAGATATAGAACCAAACCATATCACACTCCTTTCACCTTCAACCTTCACAGCAGAACGTAATGAAAATGTCTGTAGTCTGTCTCCAAAATCCACCTCTTTTTCTTCAAGTCATCACAGTAACTAATACTTTAAAGAAGCAGCTCCTACCACGGCAGCTTCCTCATTGCTATATCCAGTGTAAACTCTTCAGTTCTTCTCTCATTTCTAATTTACTGTTTCCTGGTCTGTGTCCTCTATTCAACTATCAGCTCTACAAGGGCACCTACGTATAGTGACACGTACATGGTACTCACTCCAAAACCCATTGTCTAATGAATGCATAATAGAAAGGAACAGAAAGCAGTAGTCCTACATAACTCATAATTTCCAGCAAGAAAAATACATTACCTTATAGAAAAAATAATAATTTAGACCTCAGCCTTAAAGTAATTCTGATATGCCTAGTATTTTAGTTTGTTCTTATTTTTGGTTTTGTTTTATTTTGTTGCTTTGCTATTGCTACGGCTCCTTGTTGATACTGCAAAATATTTCTTCACTGGACATTAGGGAGGACTTTTCAAATATTCTCCTCAAACTTCCATACCCAATATTCTCAGGCTCTAATTCCAAAGTAAGAAGAACAGAACACCCTATCAAATCATTCAAAATATGTAGGTGTAACTAATGAGTGTCAGGCTCATCATGAAACAATCCTTACATTATAAAATTTCAAGCCATTTTTACCTTGAGGATTATATTACTTTTGCTTTAAATACAGAATTCTCATGGTATGGCAATTCTTGTCTCATGTTCCATTTCATAATACACGTATTTTTTATAATAATTCAATGGATAGTACACATTTAATGGAACCAAACTGGTGCATATACATAGATACACATATATGCATATACTCAAGAAAGGAATCCAAGCAGGCAAAACTTTGTTTTCATTATGAAAATTATTTGAAATAATGAATGAAATATTATTTTATACTTCTTTTCTGGTTATCCTTTTCATAAATAAAACTTTGAGCATATCACCATTAATTTGATAACATTTCAAAAGTAATTAAAAGCAAAAGTAATAGCATATATAATATTTAGGAGGAAGGAAGAAGATACTACAAAAAAAGAGAGGGAATTTCAAATTCTGAAGAAAGAAGGATGCATTTTTTTTTACTTTCTTCTGATTTGGAAATATAAGAACCACAATGATCAATTTTGTCTCTCAGATAAAAGATCACCAAAATAATTTTAAAATAATATTACAGTGACAGTAAATAAATTTTGACAAATAAACTGATTGTTTTGTTTAAACTCTTTAATTCTAATTCCACCATGATCTTCTATTGTCTCTCCAGGTTAGGGTTGGGGTGGATAGGGAGTGAGGTGGGAGAGAATTCTCTCCATCTGGGTAATCACTGTTGACCTCACAAAACGTTGGGGGAGAGAGAGAAAGTGAAGGAAGCAGGTTCACATAATTCATGAAATTAATATCATTTATGACTTTCCTTAATTCCTTTTTACGATTTTCAACTCCAAAAAATACATAAATTTGATCATCTCATTTCTATCACTAGTGCCCCGTTGTCTATAGGGAATCACGGCCAGAATTACAGAACCCGGGAGGGTCAGGCTGTACCTCCCTCTCCTATCCATATGCAGGGCTGTAGCAGTTTTAAAACATCTGCCTGGCTGCTTCAGGCCCTCCCACATTTTCCTGCATCTCCACAGAGTAGAACTATTCAAGACATCTACCTTTCCTAGGAAGGCTTCTAGCCCTCACAAGCACTCCCTCTCCTCTGCACCCTTGCCAGAACTCTGTTATCCTAGAGATCATGTTGCAAGACAAATGTTTATTTCCTGCCACTTAATTTCAGACTGCTGAAGGGAACAAAAAGAGTTTAAAATTAATCATCTGTGTATCCCTGTGATCAACTGCAGTGTCCTGTATAACCCAATAATATTAAAAGAATGAAGATAGCAAGTTTATGAGCCACCTCACTTCACAATTAAGCTGATATGATCTAAACCAAATATTTATTAATAATTGAAATGTCAGTAGTCAAAGATATAAATAACGTTCAAATGTGAAGTGTGAATGATAAAAGGAAGCAGGTCATTGATAGAGAGGGCACAACGCTTCTCCTGCCTTTGGTCCCATAGCCACTGTGATCTCCCACTTGGGTTTTTTTCTTCTTTGTTACCCTTCAGAACAGTGTAATGCTGTGTTTTGATGTGACCCTGAGCCTTCACTGAGCCACTGGCGAGCACGGTGTTAGAAGCCTCTTCCTAGACTCTGTCATCACCTCACTCTGCATTCACCACCACTGAGTAAGGCAACTTTTGGAACCAAAAACCCTGAGAAATAAGTCATAATATAACCTTTCAATTGTATTAAGTCCTCTTCACACTTTATTCAGATGTTGAAGAAATCAAAAAACCTAGAGTCTGAAAAAGTGGCACTAGGACTTAGAGACTTTCATCCCTAGACTTAGAGAGTGATCTGGTATCCCCCAGCCTCCTGTGTGATCCAACAAGGCAGATTCATATTCTAGTTTCCCATGCAGGAGGACTCAGCAGGGAGGTTTCATCTGACAGCCTGATACACTTTTGGTTACCTTTGTCCTCTAAATCTTACCTGTAGGTGTAAAAACAAAGGTCTTATACATTTACTCAGGTGAATGTATCCACGTGTTCTCTGCCTGAATGTATTTTCTCAGTCCAGCCCTAAATCCTCACCTCTCATTCTGTCTCCTGACTAGCTGGATGATAGAATAGATTCAGCTTTGTGTGAAGTGCCATGAACAGCCTAACCCTAAACACCCGACTCACATAAGCTCCTCCAATTATGTGGACCAGGGCAATTTCTAAATAACCTCTGGGCTTACACATCGCCACATCAGTGACCAATTAAGGTTATGCCACATTTCCCAGACAACACTCTGTAGTTCTCTATTACCTTGTCTCGCCTGACTATCTATAACATCCACGCTGGCTTGGAAGCTCTGTTACCTCTGCTCTCTATGTCTCTCTCTGCTGAATGTGATTTTATTATTTTGTGCATTTAAGCAACTCTGACCCTTCTTGATTCTCTGTGGGGTGGAGAAGCATCATCAGTGCCTCCCTTCACCACCAAGAGCATCGACCTCGCACCTTGACTACTCTTGTGATTCTGATTCACCAAACTTTGACATTTACTCAGCTACCCTCAATTGTCTGAGCTTAGGGAAAGTGTGGGAGTATAGTGAGGGTGTTCCTTTACATTAGTTCTTTCTTTTCCTGTATATACATATTTTATTTTTTTTACTGTGATAAACATAACATATACATATATCTGAGTCCTTGATTTATTTATTTATTTTTTGGGGGGAGGGGGGACCGTGGCTTTCTCTTTCTTTATTGGGCACTTGGTAGATGTCATGCAGATCTAAAAGTTACACTGTTAAATAATTATTTAAAAACTGAGCAGGATGAAGGTCCTGGTCCAGAGCTCCAAACCAGAAGCAAAAAGGAATGGGGGCAGTGGATTGGGGGGTATTCCTCCAATATCACCAAAACCCAGAAAATGAGGATCCTAAGCTCCTCCACAAGCCAAATCCGGGGCTTGGGCCCTTGGGCTAATCCACAGGTACCTCTGACTGCATCACGTTCAGAGTAAGGTAACCAGCAAGAGGCTGGAGCGAATGGCTAACCAGTTCCAGACATGGACAGATGTAACTGAAAGGAGGACAAAAAATGGACAAGTACTGTCCAGCTGTAGATAAGAGAGTGCAGTTAAGGGAGGTTGAGGGGCAGGGGAGAGGCTGGGGAAGGGAAATTGCAGCAATGCAGGAGTGTAGCCCCAGGGTCCTGTGCTGAGCAGCTGGTCAGGGTAGTAGATGTTAGTTCCCAGATGGAGATCCTGACCCAAGCCCAGGTAGAGGCCTCACACGTTGTGGGTCTTTTTGGTGAGCTGGGGCTCCTCATCCACCAGTTGGGACTTCAGGTGCTCCTGGTAAGCCAGGATGTCTCCAGGCCACTTGGTGATTGTCTGCCTCTTACACACCCATATTTCCTGTGCAAACTGCCGAATGCATCTGAAACCATAGCTGACCAGCAGCTACCACCCTCAAACTCATTGATGGCATCTGCCAGGGTGTCGATGGTCTCAATATCCAGGTGATTGGTGGACTTGTCCAGGAAGAGCATGTGGTGGTTTGGCCAGGCCAGCCAGACCAGACACACTTGGCACTTCTGCCCATCTGACCAGTTCCAGATTAGGCTCACCTGTTGGTTCCCAGTGAGACCATATGACCCAATGATCTTCTTCATTTCTTCCTGATCTCTGGGTAGCACTTCATGTACTCCAAAGGCAAGAGATCTAAGTCCAGCTGCCCTTGCAAATGCTGATGGTAATGTCCTGTCTTGACACAAGAGTGTTTTCAGACCATGCCATCTGTGAGTATTAGCTCTCCAGTTAGCAGCTTCAGAAGAGTTGATTTCCGTGCTCCATTGGGCCTTACCAGAGCCACTCATGTGTCAAGGTCAATTCCAAATTCTAGATTATTGTGGATGCAAGGCCCATCTTTTGTATACTTGAAGCTCACATTTTACACCATAATGATGCATGGAGGGATCTTGCCATATGGTAGGAAATAAAATGACAGTGTCTTTTCACTCACGATCCTCTCTGTCAGTCCTGATGCCATCATTTTCTGTAGCATCCTCTCCTTGGTCTGGGCCTGCCAGGCCAGCTTGCCACTGCCATGGCCAAACATCACAATGTAGTTCTTCATGTGTGCAATCTGATCTTGCTCCCAGTGAAACCTCTTCTTCTGGTTCTTCTCCAGCTCTAGCCACATCTTCACATACTGATCATAATTACTCATATAATACTTCAGTTTCTTGTGCATGTGAATGATGTTGGTACAGACACCATTCAGAAAATCCTGGGAATGGGAGACAAGGACCAAGATATTCTTATAAGTTTTTAGTTCTTCTTCCAACCACATGCAAGCGTCTAGGTCCAGATGGTTGATGGGCTCATCCAGGAACAGCATGAAGGGCAAAATAAAGAGGGCTCTGGCAAGGGCAGCCCTCATCCTCCAGCCCCCACTGAAGTCTTTCAGCTTTTTGCGCTGCATGGCAGGTGCGAAACCCAGTCTGTGCAAGATTTGCAAGGCCCTCATCTCTACCTTATCAGCATCCAGCTTCTCCAGGTACTCATAGAGTTCCATGAGCTTCTCACACTCTGCATCTTCACGAACCAGATGCTCTGCCTCTCTCTCCAGCATGGCCAGCTCTGTGTCAACTTCCATCACACACTGCAAGGGTCTTGTCATTAGGGAGCATCTCTCGAGTCAGATGGTAGATGCCGATGTGCTCAGGGATGGGCACTTCACGTTTCCCAATAGCAGAGAGCAGCATGGACTTTCCAATTCCCTTTAAGCCAATGAGGCCATAACAACGGCCTGAATTCAATTCCAGCTTAGTGTCACTGGGCAGCTTTTGACTGTGAAAGGTGAGTGAGAGGTTGATAATGTGAACGTCGGTACTGCTGGGATGAGAGGCCAGGATGCCAGCGACAGCTCGAGCAGTAGCTTTCTTCATTTCAAAGTCCTCTAGCTCCTTGGTCAGCAAATCCAATTCTGTGGTATCTCTGCCATTGGCCTCATTTCTGCCACCTGTAGTTCTGTGACAGCATCTCCATTTTCTTTATGTCCTTTTCTGGGCCACTGTCGAGCTTTGGCAGCCTCCTTTTTGGCTGCCTTCTTCTTTGCCAGATCGGAGGGTATGATGATGACCCACAGGGGTAGGTTACTGTTCTTTCAAGGAGCTGGACCTTGCCACTCGGCCTCTGAGTCCGTGTTTTTTTTTTATTATTTTAGATATAGATACCCAGAAGTGAAATTCTTATATCATATTTTAATTCTATGTTTAATTTTGTGAGGAACTGCCATACTGTTCACATTTCTTCTTGTATCCCCTGTACACCAAAATATCTCCTTAGGTCTGGTGTAAACATCTGAATAGAAACAATGAGGGCAACTGTATTCATTATTTATGGCTGTGTGTCAAATTACCCTCAAAATGTGGCAGCTTAAAACAATAAACATTTATTATCTCAGTGTCTCTGGGTCAGGTCTGGTTTCAGCTTAGCTGGGTGCCATTGACTCAAAGTATCTTGCAATCAAGGTATTAGCAGAGGCCATAGTCAACCCAAGGCTCAAATGGAGAAGAATCTACTTCCAAACTCACTCATACGTCTAGTTAGGAAGTCTCAGAAGATACGCTTCCAAGTTCCCTTAGATGGCCATTGGCATGCACCCACCAGGTTCTCACTGGGAGCTGATCAGAGATGTCAGTTCCTTGACACATGGGCCCCTCCATAGGCTGCTCACAACATGGCAGAGTTTTCTTCAGAGTGAGGACTCCTGGAGAGAAAGAGAGCAGGAGAAAGCTTGAGCAAGGCAGTCATTTCATAACCTAATCTTGGAATGGCATCCCATTACTTTTCCTGTATCATATTCATCAGAAATGGATCATTAGGTTCAGCAAACACTTGGGGGAGGGTATTATACAAGGATGTGAGTACCAAAAGGCAGAGATCACTGGGGACCATTTTAGAGGCTGCCTACCACAGCAAGAAATATGTTTTGCTTTTGTATTCATTGCTGTAATCTAGAACAATTAGGATCTAGAAAATAACAGTTTAATAATGAATGAATATTAGTAGGAATGTAACATCTGAGCCTTCACATATTTATATGGTGTTTGAAATCAGAGAAAACATAGTATACCCTAACTTATGATGCTTTTAAAAACTGAAATATATCTTTATCTTTTTTATTATGTTACAGTAAAATTCAGAATCAAATTTAGCAGTAAAATTCAGAATCAAATTTAGCATCTCTCCCAAAAGACATGAAGAAAACAATACCACGTACTGACTCCTTTTGTATATTTCCTGGTATTCTGGTGGAAACTTTGTCATTGTATGACATATGGGAATAGATAATATGGTTGAAGATAATGCAGTCTATTTTAAGAATTTTACATCAGTTACTGAAAGGCTTTTATGCTCCATGTTAAGGAAAGCAAAGAATATTACACTAAATATATGCATGCTTTTATGCTTGGATTCTTTTTTTCAAATGTCATATTGATCTTTAGAGGAGACTTTTACATTACATCAGTAATAGTAATAAGGAAAAAATACGTATTTATTAACATAGGCTGCTATATTGGGTACCAAAGGTATATCTAAATACGCCCTTAGCCCCTTAATTTTTTAAAATAATGTTATTTGGTGTTCTTGTCTAACCGAATTACTTCTTATACTCAGAATTTTATAATTGGTGATAATTTGTTAGGCTTCCTGAAAGTTGTTAGGTATGTTATACCATGTACTCTCTATAAATATGAAAGAAGTATTATTGTATTTATTCAAGAGACATGGGCCAGTTTAAGGAGAAAGCTGAAATGTTTAGCAGCAGTGCATTGGACAATCCCAGAGAAAAAGTTGTATGATACACTGTTCAAATCTTTCCAACAAAAAAGGATATAATTCTTAGCCAGACAAGATCATAAGCTATGATATATGTGTTGTACTATGGATACAGAATGGTAAGTTTCACCTATTAGCCAACTCAGATCAAGTGAAAGTGATAATTTTAAGGAAAGTATCCAAAGTATTATGAAACCACTCCCAGGTTTTAGCATACGTATGTAGTTTTCAGTTAGTAATGACTGCCAGGACAGCAGTGTGGAAAAAGAGAACAGTAGCAAAAGGTTTATTCCTCTTGCTGTATGTTGTATGATAATGACCACAATAAAATATCATCATATACTTATCTTATACTTCATAGATCCTAACACAGTTAATGACTAAAAATATTTTTGGATTTTTTTATCCCAGTATTGACTACTCCCAAATATTTATTGTACTTAATTTATAATGAAGCAAGCTCTAAAAATCACCTCTAACTCTAAAAGTTTACTATAGTATGATAGAAACTTGTGCCAATGTTAGTTTCGGTAAATAAAAACATTTCTTTCATTTTAGCAATAAAATGATATTATTGTATTTACTTAATAACTTCTCAAATTCTGACTTTGCTACCTATTTTTAAAATAATTCCACAAACACATATGTTTTTTAGCTTCTTTAATATTCCTAACTCAATAAGACTTTTAAAAATCCATTGGTACATGCCTACGGTCCCAGTTACTTGAGAGGCTGGGGTCTTGGGAGCGCTTGAACTCAGGAGGTTGAGGCTGCAGTGAGCAATGCACTCCAGCCTGGGCAACAGAGCAAGACACTGTCTCAAAAATAGATAAGTAAATAAAATACTTGATCTCTTAAATCATAAACCATTCCAAAATTTAGAATTCCAAGTATGATAGTTATAATCCAAAAGTATGCTAATTATTACTAAAATTTCTTTAAAACTTCCCAACTTTGCTATAAGAACACATAGATACATCTAGAAGAGTCCAGATTCAATTTGTTCTATTCATAGCAAGTAAGTTTTACCTCTGCTTTCTCAGAGTGTTGATAGTCAATATTTCAATTGAAATACTGTAATTGTTAATTGTTTTAAATTTGGGGGCATTGATTTAAAAGCGGAATCACTCACTTATAAATGATTAAATATTAAAGCCTTAAAATAAAAACATAATTCCTTAAGAAATAATATTATGAAAGAAATGGAAAAGTGACATAACCAAGAAAATCCAGATCCCTTATTATTGCTTAAAACTAAAAACGATAAGCATAATTATTGAGCAACAAATAGACTGTCATAGTTCTAAAGTCAAGAACTAAGAATCTCAAGCGAAGGTTTTACAGACTCAACAAAGTTTATACGATAATAGTGCAATTCCACATTGTATAATAAAAATGTTCTTGGTTGCTGTTGATTTACCTACCAAAGTACGATTCCCGCTGCTAATTTCTTTCTAAATTTCTCACATCTTTTTCTTGCATACACGGTAGTGACACTCTTTTCATATTGCAGTTGTAAATTAGCTTTAAAACCTGGTGAGCCACAGAAGCCCTATCCTTTGGTCATACCATGAATACCCAAGTTTTCTAGAATTGGTTAAGGTAGATCCGTAGTCCCTTGACTGACTCTTAAGTACCTTCATGACTAATTTTCCACACAAGGCTTTCTCATTACCAGTACTTGGAAAGAAAATGAGAAGTGCCAATTAAGGTAATATTTCTATTGATTAAAAGAACCAACTATTAATGTATCATTTATTTATTAGAAAGTAATTATATTTTATTTTATATCATTTTACAGTTAAAACTTTAAAACACATTGTGATTATAAACTTGGAAGAGGCATTTGATAGAGGTTCTTAAGCTAAATTACATAAAATTTCTAGACTTCAAGGTATCTGTGAACTTCCTGAAACTGTAAGATATTTTATGTTAATGAACATATTTCTAATAACATCCAAAGAGAGAGAGAAGAGAAAGACAGAAGTGAAGGATGAATGACTCCAAGGTTAGTAGCCTGAGCAACAAAAAGAATGGAATGTGCCATCAGCTGGGAAGGGATGATTTCAGGTGGAGCCATTGTGGAAGGGCGGGGTCAGGTGTTCAGTTTTATGTGGGTTAACTTTGAGATATGTATCAGATAAACTAATGCCACATGAACTAACCACAGAGAGGCACAAGATGGTAAGAAAAACAGAACTCCAAAAAAATATGTAGTGTTCACATAAGTAATAATACTATTAAGGATATGCTACAAAAATGGTAGGACACCTTTCCTGAATTTTGTGTAAATGTTATTCTAATTTCCCTCTAAGGTACATTTAAAGACCAAGAAATCAGTTTTGCCTTTGAAAGAGAAACCATTTTCTTTCTATATGTGTTTTTTTGTTATACCAGTGATACACAGCTATTAAATATGGTTATAAATATTTAACCTATTAATGGTTGTGTTACACATTATAAATAGCTTTATGAGCTCACCAAGCACTGAAAGTGGTATACTCTGGTTCCCCAAGGAACCATTGATAAAGTCACTGCCACAGTGGACAACATTATGTGCATTCACCAGTGACAAATGAGTGCTATGTCAGTTACAGATAGTATATTGAGTTTATTTTAGTCAGTAAAGTTGGTGGCAAAGAGAAGATATGGTGTAAACTGATCTTGTCTAACTGACAGCACACTAAGAAAAAAAAACCCTTCTTTTGGAATTAATTTTACTCCACAGTAATGAAATAGTGTGTGTGTGTGTGTTTTTTTAATCCTGAAATTAATGTAAAGAATGTGTCAATGGTGTTGGTTATTTAGGACCCCCACATACCACATTTTGAACTTTTCTATTCTTATACACTTCTTTCTTCTTGGTCTGCCCTCTTTTTTTTTTTTTTAATACTTTTCGCTTTTGGAGAGATTTATCTTGCTTATACTTAGGATCACTGCTAAAGGGTAAAATTAATAAGTCATCGCGGCAGACAGCTGTAGCATAACATGCAAAAGGGAAGACAAGCCAACTTGACAGAGGTCCAGGTCTCTATGCACAAGCTTTGTGGCCTTGGGTTGGATACTTAATTTTCATGAGTCTTGATTGTGTTACACACATCCATTAATCTCTCTCAGCATCAGTTTTCCCAATTGTAAAACAGAAATAAAACACCAGCCTAGCATTGTAGTGAAATTAAACGAATAAATGTAGAGAGTTGTTTAGTGTAAGCTACTATACTAATATAATTAATATAATACAATATGGTAATAATCACTATTTTCTAATTGAGATAAGTAAATATGTGTAAAAGGACTGCCAGCTAATTATATTATTTAGTCCTCAATGATGGACCTCCAGACTGCATATCAGCCTCTACACTGTGTATTTATGGTACATTATCTGTAATCTTTACAGCAACCCAGAAAAGCAGGCTTTACTTCTCCATTGTATAAGAAACTAAAACCGAAATGCAGATAACTGATGTACGCAAAAGTCACGCAAATAGAATGTGGCAAAGACAGAAGTTGGCTCCAGGCCAAGCCTGCCTAATTCCCAAACTTATGCTCAATCCCTCACCCACAAAGAGAGTGGTGAGATGACCAGTACACTTGAATGAGCAGCCCACCAGCTTAGTCTTGTGCCCCAGCAAAGTTACAGGAATGTATTGAAACTCACTGTTCTCATCTATAAGATTACGCTACACAATCTTCAGGAACCCAGAAAAGTACATTCTTAGAATGGGTGGGAATTCTGGAATCTGCACTTTTTTAAAAATGTGGTTTGTTTTTGCAAAGTCAGTTACTGTTTGGATGAATGGAGGCAAGATGGTGCACTTCCGGGTTCTTCATCCCCCCAACTTTTCCCACGCACGCGAAAATGCAGCCGGCAACCCGGGAAGGTGCAGACCAACTAGGCATGCGCCAGGTGATGTCAATCTGAAGAGACCAAGATTTACCTGGTCGCACCTGCAGAACGCCCCCTGACACGCCCGTGCTCCGCCTATTGCCCTCCCACTCCTAGAAAAGCCGCTCCCCACGAGCGCCAGGCACGGACTTCCCAGCTTGCCCACTGCGGTCAGGACTGTTGGAACTCCGTCGGAGAGCTCCACGGGTGACTCTGTTGGCCTCATTTGCCGGAGGCCAACAGACCTCTCCCTACCCACCTTCTTCCCCTGAAGCTAGGTGACCAAAATAAACTTGCAGTTTTGCTCCTACCCTTGCCTAGTCGCTGGTTCTTTTGTACCCGCTCTGGTGGTCTTAGAAAAACAAATCAGTTACCTAATTAAATCCTTTGCCATTCTCAGATTATTCTCATGAAAAAATTGACGTCAACACAGAGAAAAAATGTCCTTAGATCTACAAAAGCAAGAGAAAGCTATCTAGGCTACACAAACTGTTTGCTCTTTCATTCTGTCCGTTATATGCTTTAAACATTCCCCCAAGAAAGTGAACTTATATGCTATCACAAAGACTGCAATGTATTTTTATGTATTTGCATTATCTGTGTATGGTATTTTTAAAGAATACTTTATTTGCTATTTTAATAACAAGGAATTATTTTCTAGTTATCATTCCCTCATTTCTACATTAAATATAGATGAATAAACTTGATTTAATGTGTCACTTCTGCACAAAGATACGAACGTCCTCTGGAATTTAAAGAAATGAAAAAGAATTTGTGTTTCTTACCTTCGTTATCAGTACAACTGGGCTTAGAGTCCATATACCTGGGTCTCTTTCAGCTGTTTTTAGATTACATCTACTAGATACAAAAATCACCTCATAGCACCTAAAATCTATACTACAAAATTCTTGCCACTTATTTTTATTAATGCAAAGCCATTTATTAGATTTTGTAAAGATACAAGGATAAATTAATTGTAACTCCAGCCCTCAGACGTTCTTTGAAAGCCAGCAGCAATACTTTTGGAAATTAGATGCCGTATTCACAATTCAGGACAACTATGGAGACTCCATGTTAGATTATTGTATGAGCATTCACAATACATAAAATTAAAGTAGAAAGTTAAAATAAGAAATGTTTCTTGTTTTTGGTTAAAGATGAAAATTAATACTGGATACAAACTAAAACACTAAATAGATAAATCAGTGTAACTCTGATCCCTGCTACATATTTGTAATTTATAAAATTTCTGCTAATTTTATGACAAAGTTTCAATTTCATTAGAACTCTCACATTAACTAAATTACTATATTTGAAGTAGCAAGAGATTTTGAACTATAAAACATTATGCTGATTGATTGTGATACTCAAAAGTGCTTAACACTTATTTAGCACTTTACATTCTCAAAGCACTTTACAAACATTAATGAATTAATCATGCCACTGTGATGTCAGGAAGGTGGTAGAATCACCATTCCTGAGATGAAGGAGTTAATTAAAGTGGCTTATGGCAATGAAAGATTTTAAAAGTCTAAATATTGAAACCTCAGTAAACACCTAAACGACGAGAGCAGTGACTTGACTGTATATGATATAAAGAAAGCAGTGCAAGTTGATACAATATTGCAATACAATCAAAGCCACCTTTCAACTGTGGCACATAGAGTATATAGCCATTGCTGACTACCCATATATGCCTACTTACCTTTGTTATTCTCAAAGAGCTATTATAGAATTAATTCTGCTAATATTTTGAAATTATAACAGCTTCATAAATAAAATGCCCTGTGAATTAAAACAATTTATTTATGAATTTGTGATTTTTCATTATTAATCATGTTTTAAAAAAAAATATCAACTACTAGAAACAGTTTTTTAAAATCATTTAAAAAAGAACAAGGGTAACTAAGAAGTCTAAGTTATTTCCAAGGCAGAATTTTTTACTGACAACTTTCTAAAATACTATCAAAAAGTTTACAGATTCTTAAAATAATGCCAATCTAAACTGGTCTTCTGAAATCACAGATATATTTTAGAAAAAAATTTAAGTAGATATAGATATAAATACAGACACATGCACAACACATACATATACAGACACATATGTACGTGTGTGTGTGTGGTCTGTCTCTGTGTGTGTGTGTGCAGACTGGCCTCCAACTAGACAGCCACAGTCAGAACATTTTCAAGAGTAAATTACAATTTGTGTGATTACCTTCTTGGTCAAACATTAAGTAGTCCTAGCTTTTGAGCTTTGAGTGAGCCCTTAAGCGTCATCTGAATAAACCTGAAGAGAGGCATTTAGGTCATTATCACCATCACAAAGTATACCCTCTTATCAATTCAGATGCAAAGTTATTTCAAATATTTTCTTTTTTAGTTTCAATTGGTTCCATATTCTAGCCAAATAAACAAAAAGTTCAGATCTTGAAACCAGACGAAAATAAAAGAAGTATTAAGAGAGTTTGATTATTTTACAAGATTAGGAAATCCATCTGAATTCAAACCTTATTCTGAATTTCTGGGCTTTATATTGACCACAGAGGTTACTGATATTGCAGTCTTGTGTAGGTTCGTAACACTGAAACAGGAGACTGAAAGAAAAAAGGAAATGCAAATGAATAATATGCAAACATTTGAAAGATATTCTGCCTTATTGGTATTTAAATACATGTAAAATAACGTTACCGTAAGATTGACAAAACTTAAGAGAATGCCGAAACTTAGGGATGATAAAGGTGCAAGGAAATAGGCCCTCTCACAGACGTTCTTGAACTGAAATTAATGGAATCATTCTATTTAGTGATATAAACAAAAAAGCAAACAAACAAAAAGAAAGAAGCCCACTAGGAGACAAACGTTTGTCTTAGGATGTTACTAAAGCATCCTTTGTAATGGAAAAGAAAACAAAAACTAATTATATACCAATAAGGAAATCGTTGAATAAATTATGGTATAACCATATTATCAACACAATTCCATTTTTGAAAAGTGTGTTATATTTGTATATATGTGGATACTTTTGATTAAAATTTTAAAATTTCAAATATAGGCACAAAATATTAATTATAGTTACCTCTGGGGATTGAGATTTTAAGAATAGGAGTGGGCAGAGAAGCTTTTCACTTTTATTGCTTTAATTATTTTTAAGTCTTAAGTTATAGGTGGCTTTGGTTTGTTTATTTTATTAAACAAATAAAAACATGGAAAACATTTTAAGACTAATATAATTTACATTATGTTCATAAGTTTGTGACTTGATTAAAGCTTTGGAAATAAACACACTAATTGATATTGCCTTGTATAAATGGCAGAGAAAAAAATCTAATAATCAAGAAGGTGTAATTTGGGATTCTACTGGCCAACTGATAGTTAGCCAACACCTAAAATAAAACTTTTCAATAAGGTAATAGAGAAACAAACCCCTAGTCTATTCATCATATTACCATATTTCCCACATTAACTACATTTCAAAGATCCAACCTGGTTTTATTTTAGTTTCTCACTTCTTGCAGTAATAATTTGTCGTTGAATTTTGGGGGTATGTCAATATGATGATGAAGTGCCAGGTTGCCGTGGAGCAAACATACCCCAGAAGACCAACTCGAAAAGACAGAGAACGTTGACATGTTCATGCTTCTGTGAATTCCATGTCTACGTCAGCCCTAAATTGCACAAAATTTGGCAACAAAGCTAAAAGTTTGTTAGAAGTACTTTTTAAAAAATTGTACATTTATTTCCTAACGACATTGAAAGTTCTGTGCCTTTGATTTTTCAAATGCCAAAAATATGGCCCACTTAATTGATGTATCAATCAATGGCAATATTTGTTTTAAATATATGTACTGTATTTTAAACATATATACACGTGCATACTACACATTTGGTTAGATCTAGAGAGGAAAGATGCTAGATAAATAGACAGATGTAGAAAAAAACAGATTCTTGTCACACGACCAGGAAAATTTAGGCACGTGGACACATTGTAGGGTGGGTAAGGCAGGGCTTATTGGGTGAAAGGAAACAAGGAAAGAGGGACTCTGGACAAAGGGAGACAGCGCCCCGCTGCAGGACTCCCGCCTCACAGATGGATTCCCAGGTCACCACCCAGGAACTGAAGAGGCCAGGCTGCTCCCCACTGCAAACGCCCCGAACTTCTCGAGGCTCCACCCCGTCCTCCCAGTGCGCAGGTGGGCATTGTTCAGAGAGAATCAGTCCGAAAAGAGCCAGCGTCAAACCCGGACCTGCAGTCCGGTTTTTCAGCCTTCAGGCTGTTTTAGGCTTTAAGGCGGGGTTTCACGGGGGACTCTTGGCTGTCTCCTGTCTCTATCACAGACGCATAGATACACTGAAGCATATTCATCTGAAATTTTTCAGTTGCTCCTTACTTTAGTTTTCTATATAACAATTGAGTTTTGACATTTAAAACTTTTTTAAGTAAAGAAAAATAATTAATGCATACTCAAGTTCTGCTCAATTTTGCTATTTTTTATTCTTAAATTCTAAGAGAAATTCTGAAAAGACCTCTACAAATGTGTTAAGATGCACAGATTCTATCACAATGGAAAATAAATCAATAGATATTCTGAAGAAGAAAAATGAAAAGTGGAGGTTTTTTTATGAAATGCCAGGAGGCTGTGTTTGTGTTAATGAGAAACATTATCTTACCAAAAAATGCTGTTATTCTCATTTCCATTTATATAGGAAATTGATTAATACTTAACTAATTGGCACATGCAAATGGGGATTAACTGAATTCACTTTTCTCCACAACTCAACGACTGTAATTTAGATCCTTACTTAGATTTAAATCTTTTATTTTTGAAGGTAATCATCTTCCTGTTGTTAGAAATAAAATATCAAAGCACCATGCTAATTATAGCTCGTGTCTCACAAATTAGCTAATTAACATTACTGAAAAGCAAATGTACAGCGAGCAAAGTTGAAACTCCTGAATTGGAGTCAAGCCTTTATACAATACAGTGGTGAGATACAGGTTATTGAATGCCATTGGGTCAGATATACTTTGGAACTAATAACTGTAGTCAGATATTTAGTTTTTCTTCAAATAAATAGCTTATTCTGATGTTTCCATGCAATTGCTCCTGTGAACTTTTTGCAATTAGCTCTTCTAGATGGAGATGTGAGGTGGGAAATCAGAATGATGCGCATGGCTAGGAAAAGCCATCTTTTAGTAAAACCTCAAAAGTTCTCAAGGCATGCATGACTTGCTTAGAAAACTATAAAACCAGTTGTGTTCATAATTTTGTGTTTGCTAACTAATATATTTCAATACCTAAGATGCTGGAACAAAAATTCTTTAGATTCAGGGGGAAAAAAAAAAAAACTGTTTAGCAGTTAATTCAGAGGGAAATGGCTAGAAATTCAAAGTTCCTGAGAGATGTGAACCTAATTCATTTGTGTGCCAATTTAACCTATGGTTGGATAGTCAGGTAGAATCAGGGCATGTTTGGAGGAGCGGTCCTAAAGTAAGCAGGGATGTGGTCTTCATCAGAAGTATTGGAAACAAGGCTTACCCATGATTATTTGCGTATTGAATGTTAATTAAGCAGTTACTATGTGTCAGAGTATGTTACAATCTTAATACCTGAGAGTATGAAAGACTCTCACTCTCACTCATAGTGATGACCTCAAAAAGCACACAGAGATACAACAGACAAAACAAATGTGTAAACAGAAAAATAATTAAGTTAATTAAATGTTGGAGTACCTGCAACAAACAAAAACCAGAAGGTTGAAATAACACCAAAATTAAAAGACTGACGAACTGAAAGATCTAGTCATGGAAGAAACAGAACAAATGTGATTTCAGTCAGATGTTCTAAAATACAGAAGAGCTTCATGTGACCAAGGGGCCGAAAGAAGTTCATTATGCTGAAGTATAGTGAATGGTAAACAAGAGAAAGAACGATACAAAATGAAGGTGTAGAAACAGGAGCAGAGCAAGGTCACATCAGGCCTTGTCAACTTTACTAAAAGGCTGATTTTATTTTAAGTTCAACAGGAAGACATTGAAAGTCTTTAATTTGGGGAATGATATGAGTCCAGTTTACATTTGGGAAGGTCGGTCATGGTACGAAGTGAGAAAGACATTGTGGAACAACAAGAGCATAAGTGGGCAGACCCATGAAGACTGTATTCTATAGTCTTGGTAAAACATGGCAGTGGTCTTGTCTCTGGTGGTAACAGTAAAGACAGAGAAGAAAGAATGACTCTAGATGCAAAGTGTATTAGTCCATTCTGCTATAAAACACACACACACACACACACACACACACACACCAGAGACAGGGTAAATTCTAAAGAGAAGAGGTTTGATTGACTCACAGTTCTGCATGGCTGAGGAGGCCTCAGGAAACTTACAATCATGGTGGAAGGCAAAGCAGAAGCAGGCACCTTCTTCACAAGGAGGCAGGAGAGAGTGAGCATGAGCCGGGGAAATGCCAGATGCTTGTAAAGCCATGAGATATCGTGAAAACTCACTGACTGTCATGAGAATAGGATGAGGGAACCCACCCCCATGATCCAATCACTTCCCACTGGGTCCCCCCGTGACGCCTGGGATTATGGGGATTACAATTCAAGATGAGATTTGGGTGGGTCACAGCCAAACCATATTACAAAGTTAGCAGAAATCACTGATAGAGAATGAATTAAAGGAAGCATCATACATATGTTGCTTGAGCAACTGGGTACATCATAGTGAAACCTGGTAAGAAAGAAAAATCTGCATCTAGTCAGGGAGACAAAGGAGCCTTCAGAGTGAGGAATTAAGGTAGTCATGCCAGCCCAAGAATAAGGCTTAATTTGAAACCCCAAAGGCAAGACCAGAAGCTGAAGTGGCTACAATTCTCTTTGCCCAGAAATTACACTCAGGGGAAGTGAGAAATGGGGACAGGGCTGAGGAGAGATGGGGGACATCAGTGGAGGCATACATGGGATGTGACTGAACAGGGGAAAAACTGGACATACAAGGCAAAGGGCATATGAGATCACAAGTTCTGGACTGTCACATGGGTCTAGCATATTCCATTCAGAAGAGCACTGTGATGGAGCCCTGACATGTGTCTTAGTTCTCCATAGGCCCAGGCTGTACCTGAAGGACTCATGCTTTAAAGAACAGCTAACCTTTCTGAAATTCTCAAAGGTGTTCCATATTTTTGCTTATGAGAATATTAAGATCTTGAACAATTTCCATTACTCCAGCTTTGCACAATGTAGTCCTAATGCCACATCTTAATTCTCAGAATCCCTGATGTAGCCCTGTCATAGGCCGAGTGTCTGGATGAATCAGACATTAGAGTGAGATTAGAGACTCACTCTAAGCACAGAAACCCCAGTCAGGGTCTTACTCTAATCACAGAAAGCCTCAGACATGTTTGTTATATGAACAGTTTGTTTTGGGGGTTCTCATCTCTCACCATCCTCTTTTTCTCATTTGCAGTCATCTACCCCTTTGTAAGGTGTCCATTCAGCTGCCTCCAATAAATAGCGCCCTGCTCTTTTCTGACATCCAACTGGATGATGCACCACACTCATTTCTCCTTTCTCTGTCCCCTATAAAAATATATGCATCGGTGTTCATCCCTCTACAGCCGTTCTAGATAATCCAATAAACTAATCTATGTTCAAACTGCTAATGGTTTAAATCAGAGGATGTTAGAAGTGGCCCTCTGGAGAAACATGGCTTAACCAACATGTTAAGGGCTAATTCTGGAAATAGCAGCTCCTTGTAGGAAATTGAACTGTAAGTGGAAAACAAGCCTTTTACATCCTTAAAATTAACCACATAGAAGGTTGTCTCACCCTGCTTTGGGATGAACTTTAGCCTTAAAAGTAAGCTTCCCAAATTACAGAATGCTTGTTTGAAGAAAGACAGTTTGCCCTAAAAACAGAGGAGGGCTTTCAATCATCATGTGAGTACAAAGAAAAAAACATTGTTACTGGAAAAGGAGCGAAGCCTTTGTCTTTGACCCAGTGTCCCACCGAGTGGAAACGTTTGCTTGGAGATTCCATGCACAGGTCAATGTACCACAGAAGCCAAAATCAGTTCTTAAAAACAATAACACTAACCACAAGCCACCCAAGAATCAGAGACACTTTTTTACAGCCCAGTTTCTTCCCTTGCAGGCTCATTTTCAAGGCCACATGGGTTGGGGGAAAATTGTGCATCCCTGCTAAAGTGGTTTTCGTCTATAGTGAATGTGTTTTAGTCTTGACATATTTTCCCATTGGTAAGGGGGGAAAAAGTCAAGCAAGTTTAAATGTACAAATAAAATTTGCCATCGTCTTCAAAACATAAGAGAGAGTGCTTAAAGAGCAAGCTTTATTTTGGCTGTCTGCACTTCAATTCTCCTTACCTAAAAGATGGGAGTGTTGTTCAAAAAGAATAGAAAATAGCCTTCCTATAAAAGATCCCAGCATAAAAGATTAAATGTGCATCCTACCTTTAATACCTGACTGGTTCTTAGCCAATGCATAGCATTCATTTCTTTCAACTTGACTCCAAGAAGACTTCCCTGACCACCATAAATCATTTGCTTTTGTTGCATTGTGCCGATATTGCAGCTTTATTTTCCAGGTGCTCTGTTCATGACATCTCTCCCCAAATCAATTCCTCAGCCAATCTTCTACTACTTTTATTTATTTTAATACAGTATTATTTTTTAAATATAATGACTAAATGGTCAAATTAATGAGTAAAAGAATACATGAGGCTGGATGAGATGGCTCATGCCCGTAATCCCAGCAGTTTGGGAGGCCCAAGCAGGAGGATTGCTTGAGGCAAGGAATTCAAGACCAGCCTAGGCAGTGTAGAAAGACCCATTCTCTACAAAATTTTTAAAAAAGGAAACTTAGCAGGGTGTGGTGGCACTTGCCTGTAGTCCCAGCTATTCAGGAGGCTGAGGCAGCAGGATTGCTTGAGCCAGGGTGTTCGAGGCTGCAGTGAGCCATGATTGTGTCACGCACTCCAGCCTGGGCAACAGAGCAAACACTAATTCAAAAAAAAAAAAAAAAAAAAGAAGAAGAAGAAGAAAGCATAAATGAATAAATAAATGAACCAAGGCCATTAACTGCTATAAATTCCGATGAAGAGCTGTTTACATAAGTGTTACCCTTTGATTTACAAGCTACCTAATTGAAAATAGAAATAAAAAGTAACAACATAAGAAGAGTGAGTGACAGAGTTCCATTTTTTTCAAGATTAGTCAGACAACTAACTTCTCTAAGTACATATTAGATACTTTGAAAAGGTCTTTCAGACCAGTACAATACCATCTGGTACATTTACTGAGTAATACCCCGTATATGTAAAATATCGTGTAACGTTTACTCTTTTATAATCAGAGAGCAGCTAACGCTCTGGGAAGTAAAAATAGCTTTCAGAACTACAGTCAGCAACAAGCTACATTTCCAGTTTTGCAGATTCATTAGAAAAAAAGGATTATCCTTTGTAAAATGTTAATAGTGCCAAATGTACCTGTATGGTTGACACAACCAATGAAGCTTCCAATGTATTCTTATTTTAATAAAATGCTATTTTTAAGGAGATAACATAAATAATTATCTAATACTTTAAGTGACATAAACTGCATTTAATAAGTTTTAGAGTATTATTCATATTATTCTCTTCAAAAGCATTAGCTCACTTAATTCCCACAGTCACTTAATTCCCACAGCAGACCTAAGATGCTGATACTATCATTATCCCTAACTTACAGATAGGGAAACTGAAGCACAGAGAGAAAAACCAAGCTAATTAAAGCTAGAGCTGAACTTTGACCCCAATTCTATTCCATTATTGAGTTCAAGCTTACAATCATTAAAATATATTCTTTGTTATATGCATGGTTATATACATTACCACAAGAATGTTAAGTTTACTTACCTGTTTCGTACACCAATGGATCACAGGTGTTTATATCAATGCCTGTCATACATAGTGGGTACTCAATAAGGATTTGTTAAGTGAAAGAATGATAAATAATGAGGAATATCTTGGATCAATACTATATCAATAATCTCATATCAGTTCCGGACTCAATTAAGTTAGACTCAAGATAATCACCTGAAACAAAAGACTGTTAAGTTGCATGGTAGAATTTCTCCTGTCAATCACAGGTTTTGATAGTTGCCTCATCATCTATATAGAGTGAAACGTTTTAGAACATTGATGGTAGGTTAATTTATGATCTCTGTCCAGCATTTATGATAAATGTTAGAAAAACAAGATTATTTTTGCTTCTGCTGAACACATAATGATTCTTATGGTAGGCTTAAAATACATATACATAATCAATTAAGCACAAAACTCGATACACTGCAAATAGCTGTTAAATAGAGAAGGAATTTAATATACTGAACAAGAAGACTCACGAACCTAGGTTCTTTGAGCCAAAATGATACATTTGTTCACATTTCTCTAAATAGTTGTGGTAAAATGTATTGTGCTATGCATATTTTCTCAGCTATCTTTTATTATTTCATATAACCAAACCATTTAAGAAAAAGAGCACACTTTAAATAGCAGAGTTATTAGGTACCAGCAGCCTAAATGGATCTCTATTTTGTAGATTATGTTCAATTAATCTGCTACTGTTTGTGCAAACACACCTCGTTCTTTCTTGCTTCTGTAACATTTCTCATGCTATTCTCTGGCTTAAAACACCGTTTCTTTTCTTCAGGTATCCAACTGAACTTCAAAACTCAGCTAGCTCAAACATTATTTCTATGAAAACTTTCCCAAGAAAAATATTGAATTAAAAGTGTGGGAGTAATCTAAGAAATAAAATAACCCATCTCCACCAACATGAACGTATGCATAACTTTTCCTTCTACTACTAATTGGTATTGCAGCCTAAACTTACACATCTGAAGAGACAAAATTGTGAGACTGTGATCCAGGCAGTGAGATTCCAAAGTCTAGGTATTTATCCCTAAGCGAAATATATAGAGATAGACAGATGATACGCTGAGCACCGTGACTCATGCCTGTAATCCTAGCACTTTGGAAGGCAGAGGTCGGCGGATCACCTGAGGTCAGGAGTTCGAGACTAGCCTGGCTAACATGGTGAAACCCCATCTCTATTAAAAATACAAAATTAGCTGGGCATGGTGGTGGATGCCTGTAATCCCAGCTGAGGCAGGAGAATTGCTTGAACCCGGGAGGTGGAGGTTGCAGTGAGCCGAGATTGAGCCATCGCACTCCAGCCTGGGTGACATGAGTGAAACTTATATAAAAAAAAAAAAGAAAAGAAAAGAAAAGAAAAAAGATGATATAGATAGATAGAAGATATATAATCACATATACATAAATAAAGGCATTTAAAATAATGAAGACAAACGAAGAGTTTTCTTGGCCAGGATTTGTCTGTGAAAGCTTTATCTAGGCTTCAGCAAGGCCTGGAAGAACATGTAAGATTTGACCAGGAAGAAAGCAGAAGAAAAGACTTTTTAGGCAGGAGGAAAATCATGTGAAAAGTTTCAGAGGGGAAAAAAAACATAAGCATGGGTAAGTACTGGTGGGGAAATAGATTACAAAAAGCAAGAGATAAATAAAGAAATGAAGTTGTTCGTTGATGAAAAAATTGCCATGGCAAATAAATGAGTTAGTACTTTTTGAGATAAGCTTTAAGATACACTTAGTTTTTAAGTGTGGGAACACCATGATGAAAGTGATTTTGTTTGTCAGCAACACTTCCTTCTTATCTTTCATCTCCATCTAAACCCTACCTTCTCTTCAATGCAGAAACAAGATCAGTCAGAGGTTATTTGCAGGAATCATTTTGAAGAGAAAAATTTCCAAGCAATCAACTCCAACTAATAAAAAATCTGAATTTAATTATATGAGAAAAAATCAAAACTTGTAAAAAATAAAAATAAATGTTGGAACTGGCACAGAGTAAATGTAGAAAAACTCACTTATGAAAAAAAAAAAGTACTTTTTTTTTTAAGGCAATAAAACTTAGCCAGTACTTATGTGGTGGAAAATCTCAACCTACATCCACTTTGTCAGTATTATGGGGTAGTTTTAATTATCAAGACTCCAGAGACTTTCCTCATGTAAGGAAAATATTACTAGAGATATAGGATATCAACTTTCACCTTATATATTATAATACATAGGGGTTATTTCATGGGTTTTCACCATGGGGGGAAATACTTTCAAACAAATTACTTTCCAGTTTAGAATATGTTCCTGTATATCAGGAGCCAACTCAATAATTTCTAATGCTTTGAGGAGTGAAGCACAGGAAATTCTTTCATCTCTGAGTTGGCATGTTTCCTCTTTCCTCTTCTACACCATAATATTACACTTAGCACTGGTTGGTTAAGCCCAGGCTGGCTGTCCCTCTACCCTCCAGAAACCACATTTATGACCATATTTATCTTATTTGGGACACCAAGTTCAAGCAAAAGATTCTTGGATCAGGGTCAAAGGCATTAGAAGGTTGGCAAAATTGATTGTGGTGAAGTAGAAATGCCCTTTGTAAAATACCATAGAAGCAAAAATATAGATTTACTTTGTGTTTTGGCTTAAAAATAATTTCCTATGGTAAACCAGTTCCTCACTAAATACCAACTTCACATAGTAACTAAATTCACCAAGTCAAACAACATTTGAACGCTTTTATTGTTGTCTGCATTATAGTTCATTTCCAAGCCAATAATCATTGACTTATTGTACTTTCTGAATCACATATTCTAAATATCTTTGTAGACCTGAGGTTGAGTTTTGTCATCAAGCAATATTGAGATGGAATTATTTCCAGAGAGAATTATTTCATTCTACTAATTATAAAATATTAAAATCTATTAGGTTTGTATGACTACACACTAACTTGTATACATAGAAAGCTTAGTAATTCAAGTACCAGAATGTCATCTTTTTTAAAAGTTTTACATTACATCTCAGGAAATTGCACTTTACCTCCAAGGATGTCATTATTACACAGTATCTTAAACCTAGGACATACTTAATAACTACTTATTCATAGACATTGTTTATAACATGCTAAGAGAAAATAAAGTAAGGAATAAAACTCAGGTTGATATTTATTTTCAGAAATATTTCTAATATTTCTATTTAGTTCAGGAATATGAACAGAAAATGCATCTTATCATCTATGTTAAATGGCTATGTTATACATTCAGAACATATTGGAAATAAAAATATTATAAATTAAGTAAACAATTTTGGCCCATAATCATTTGACCATTTGGGGCTTTTCTGGGCTTAATTGAAATTTATAGTTAACAATAAAAGACGTGTTATAAAATAAACTGCCCTCCTCAAAATAATCTGGAAATGGTCAAAAGTCTCCATCATTTATTCTGACAAAAGTGATCATATTCTTATTTCGCTTTCAGTTTAGCTTCACATTTTGTTTAAACACTAAAAACTCTCTCTAGTGTTCCTTGGGAGAATGATTAACCACCATTAAATAAAGAATCTCAGGAGGCCGGGCTCTCACCTGTAATCCCAGTGCTTTGAGAGGCCAAGGCAGGAGGATCATTAGAGCCCAGGAGTTCAAGACCACCTGTGGCAACAATGCGAGACCCTGTCTCTACAAAAAAAATTTTAAAATAGCCAGATGTGGCAGTGAGTGCCTATAGTCTCAGTGAATTAGGAGACTGAGGTGAAAGGTTCCCTTGAGCCCAGGAGGTCGAGGCTGCAGTAAGCTATGATTGTGCCACTGCACTCTAGCTTGGGTGAACAGAGCAAGACCTTGTCTCAAAATAAAAAAAGAGAATCTCAGGTGTTTGTGTTAAATCATCTTGGCTACATGGAGTTGCCCATTTAAGAAGCAGTAGTTCACTTTCAAAGAAATACCTTCAATTTAAGGTATCTGTTCTAAGATTTCTCACATGAAGTTCTGCTTGCCTTCTGTGTCTATGACATCTCAACACAGGCTTCTACTATGGGCAGTCAGTTGGGATTTTTGTGGGAGCTTCGATTCAATTGCTCTCAAGAGTATAAGTACCATATAAACTTCACAGAGTTTAGAAGATTCTTCTATTCACAGAGAATGGAAGATAGTTGCACATGAATCTTCTATTACATGTACTTGAAGAGACCCTGGGAAAATTCTAGTTGAAACCACTGCTTTAACATCTTCAATTAAAACCATTTGAACAAACAGTAAGTTGAAAGCTATGAAAGAATTTTTTTTTTTTTACAAATAGGCTTTCAAACAGAGCACTATTGGCAAAGGAAACAAAACACAATTTGTAGTGTTTAAGAACGGCCTAATCCACTTAAAAATAAACAGAGGGACAAGGTTTTCCAGAGAATAGGGTTTATAAAATTTTCAACTGACAGAGAGAGGTTGAGTTGAATAAAGGGACTAAGAGAGGAGGGATCAAATTTGCCAACTTGAAAGAAAATATTAATAAAGATTTTCCAAAGGTAAAAATCAACAGATCTTTCCTCCTGGATCTGCAAACTACCAGTGAATGTGCCTACTAAAGAAGCATTGCAAGTTTGTAAGACAATATAAATAAAAAGTATTTGGTGATAGAATCAAGAGACATCCCCCTGTGTTATTCCTAGAATCATCAGATGCCCAGTTGTTGAAGCCATCTTCAACAACTTAGATCCTTAGAATTCATCCTGGACTCTTTCTGTCTCTCATTCTGTCTATTTAGTAAATTATCAAATTTTAAATCTCTTGAATCTCAGGTAGGATTCAGATGTGAAAAAATAAAAAGAAGAGTTGGTACCATTCCTTCCAAAAATATTCCAAATAAATGAAAAGGGGGGACTCCTCAACTCATTTTATGAAGCCAGCATTATCCTGATATCAAAACCGGTAGAGACACAACAACAACAACAACAACAACAACAACAAAACAACTTCAGGCCAATATCCCTAATGAACACTGATGCGAAAATACTCAGTAAAATACTGGCAAACCGAATCCAGCAGCACATCAAAAAACGTATCCACCATGATCAAGTTGGCTTCATCCCTGGGATGCAAGTCTGGTTCAACATACACAAATCAATAAATGTAATCCATCCCATAAACAGAACCAAAGACAAAAACCACGTAATTATCTCAATAAATGCAGAAAAGGCCGTTGATAAATTTCAACATTCTTTCATGTTGAAAACTCTCAATAAACTAGCTATTGATGAAACATGTATCTAAATAATAAGAGCTATTTATGACAGGCTCATAGCCAATATCATACTAAATGGGCAAAACCTGGAAGCATTCCTTTTGAAAACAAGTACAAGACAAGGATGCCTCCTCTCAACACTCCTATTCAACTTAGTATTAGAAGTTCTGGCCAGGGTAATCAGGCAAGAGAAAGAAATAAAGAGTATAGGAAGGGAGAAAGTCAAGTTATCTCTGTTTGCAGATGACATGATTTTATGTTTACAAAACCCTATCATCTCAGCCCAAAAACTCCTTGCACTGATAAGCAAGTTCAGCAAAGTCTCAGGATGCAAAATCAATGTGCAAAAATCACAAGCATTCCTTTACACCAACAACAGGCAAGCAGAGAGAATAAACTCCCATTCACAATTGCATACACCAACAATAGGCAAGCAAATCATGAATGAACACCCATTCACAATCGCTACAAAGACAGTAAAATACCTAGGAATACAGCTAACAAGGGAAGTGAAGTGAAGGACCTCTTCAAGGAGAACTACAAACCACTGTTCAATGAAATAAAAGATACACAAACAAATGGAAAAACATTCCATCCTTATGGATAGGAAGAATCAATATTGTGAAAATGGTCACACTGCTCAAAGTAATTTATAGATTCAATCCTATTCCCATCAAACTATCATTGACATTCTTCACAGAATTAGAAAAAACACTATTTTAAATTTCACATAGAATCAAAGAAGATCCCATATAGCCAAGATAATCCTAAGCAAGAAGAACAAACCTGAGGTATCACGCTACCTCATTTCAAACTATACTACAAGGCTAGAGTAACCAAAACAGCATGGTACTGGTATGGTACTGGTACCAAAACAGACCTATAGACCAATGGAGCAGAACAGAGACCTCAGAAATAACATCACACTTCTACAACCATCTGATCTTCGACAAATCTGACAAAAGCAATGGGGAAAGGGTCTTCTATGCAGTAAATGGGGAAAGGATCTCCTATTCAGTAATTGGTGCTGGGAAAATTGTCTAGTCATATGCAGAAAAATGAAACTGCACCCCTTATATGCAGAAAAGTGAAACTGCACCCCTTATATGCAGAAAAATGAAACTGCACCCCTTCCTTACACCTTATACAAAAGGTAACTCAAGATGGATTCGCGACTTAAATGTAAAATCCAAAACCATTAAACCCCTAGAAGAAAACCTAGGCAATACCATTCAGGACATAGACATGGGCAAAGACTTCAAGACAAAAACGCCAAAAGCAATTGCAACAAAAGCCAAAATTGACAAATGGGATCTAATTAAACTAAAGAGCTTCTGCACAGCAAAAGAAACTATCATCAGAGTGAACAGGCAACCTACAGAATGGGAGAAAATTTTTGCAATCTACCCATCCAACAAAGGTTTAATATCCAGAGTTTACAAGGAACTTAAACATATTTACAGGAAAAAGCCAAACAAACCCAACAAAAGTGGGCAAAGTTTGTGAACAGACACTTCTCAAAAGAAGACATTGATGTGGCCAACAAACATGAAAATCGCTCAACATCACTGACCATCAGAGAAATGCAAATCAAAACCACAAGGAGATACCATCTCACACCAGTCAGAATGGTGATAATG
>NW_016803732.1:509282-557072 GCF_001698545.2 Rhinopithecus bieti | reverse complement strand
CAAAGGTCTAATATCCAGAGTTTACAAGGAACTTAAACATATTTACAGGAAAAGCCAAACAAACCCAACAAAAAGTGGGCAAAGTTTGTGAACAGACACTTCTCAAAAGAAGACATTGATGTGGCCAACAAACATGAAAAATCGCTCAACATCACTGACCATCAGAGAAATGCAAATCAAAACCACAAGGAGATACCATCTCACACCAGTCAGAATGGTGATAATGAAAAAGTCCGGAAATAAAGTTGCTGGCAAGGCTGTGGAGAAATCGGAATGCTTTTATACTGTTGGTGGGAGTGTAAATTAGTTCAACCATTGTGGAAGACAGTGTGGTGATTCCTCAAGGATCTAGAACCAGAAATACCATTTGACCTAGCAAATCTCATCACTAGGTATATATCCAAAAGAATATAAATCATTCTACTATAAAGACACAAGCACACATATGTTTATTGCAGCAGTATTTACAATAACAAAGATATGGAACCAACCCAAAGACCCATCAATGATAGACTGGATAAAGAAAATGTAGTACATATACACCATGGAATACTATGCAACCATAAAAAGGACCGAGATCATGTCCTTTGCAGGGATATGGATGAAGCTGGAAGCCATCATCCTCAGCAAACATAGGAACAGAAAACCAAACACCACATCTTCTTACTCATAAGTGGGATTTGAACATTGAGAACTCATGGACACAGAGAGAGAAAGAACACAAACCAGGGCCTGTTGGCGGTTGGGGGGTGAGGGGAGAGAACTTAGAGGACAGGTCAATAGGTGCAGCAAATGACCATGGCACATGTATACCTATGTAACAAACCTGCATGCTCTGCACATGTATCCCCTTTTTTTAGTTGAAATAAAGAAAAATAAATACATCTCTTGAATCTATCTTTCATTTCCCACATCCTCAAAGAACTATCTCTGCCACTCCTGGTGTCATCAGATTATTTACCACCTCTTATCCTTTTTTTCACTGCACCTCCTCTTTCTCTGGAGTAATGCTTTTAATATATTTTTAAATTTCAAATAAGCTCATGTCACTGTAGTGTTGAACATCAATCTCATCTTTCATAGCTCTTCCATATGTACTTTCTAAACACACTGCACTCACTTACCGCAGTTTCTCAAAATCATTATGCTTTTGTGTCTTAGAAAAAAAATAATTTCTTTTGTCTTTCCATTCTTATTGACTAACAGGTTTCTAGTAACCAATCTGCAGCTCAAGCGTCACCTCCTTTCGAAGCCTCCAGCCCCCACCTCTAGCCAGACTTCTTGTTCTTTCTTCTATCATAACACATCACATTCTTCTATCATAACACCTCACATCATGTCATGATCGGCATGTATTCTCACCAGGCTTTGAGTGCCTGAAGAGGAATTACTTCTTATTCAGTTTTTAATATGAATGCACAATGTCTGTAATAGACATATGTTAAATAAGGGTTCTAGGATTGAGGCTGTGAAGTCACTGCTGTCTTAGGTGCAATTGCCTAGAGGCACAGCCTGAGAACTGGATTTCTGGGCAAAGGATTCATTCAGAGAGTGCTCTCAGGAGAAGCCTGCAGGATGGCAAGCAAAGGACAGGTAGAGGAAGAAACTAAGCAAAGGTGTAGTATTCGTTGCTGTCTAGCCTCAGCCTAACCCTATTGGGAGTTCTGGAACAGTAAGTCATACCAGAAGTGGGTCTCTTTGAGCCAAGAGAGTCAGGCTTTGAGACCTCTGTGCCAGTCATTGGTTGCCAAAGGTTGGAGGGTGTTGATGGTGGGAAGTATAGCCTCTCTATATGCTATTAATTGTGCAAAACCACCCCAAAGACTTTAATGATTTGTCATGCAGTTACATTGTTGTAGGAGTGCAGTGGTTCTTCCATGGGAACTGCTAAGCAGCTCAAAAAAGAGAAGAATCCTTAGAAATTTGTGTTTTAGTATCTAGTGTTAAATACAAATTAATACTTAGAAAGAGGCACCAAATCCCTAGAAAATACTAAGAATATTTCTTTAAAATATGTACTTTTAAAATGTATCATAAATTCCTTTTTTATTGGGGTAGGGAATCCTATCTGTTATGTCTGAGATTTGGTCTCTTTAACCTCACCACATATGAGAATAAATAAAGGTTGCTCAGCAAAACTACTAAAGGTCTAATACAGCTGTTATATCTGTGTGAGTCTTTGTAATATTTCCTGGATACTTGGAACTGAATAAATGGTATCTTTCCATATTCTAGGCATTTATCTTAGAATAGAGGCATTTTAAAAGTTTGCATATGCAGGCCATGAAACATTATTTTGAATAGGCACTTATTAATATTCATGCAATATTTATACAGCCTGCCCACATACAGATAGACAAACAAAACAAATGGAGATTATCTTTCAACCATATTTTAGTATCTTTTCATAAATAGTGCATTATAGTAAACAACTATTCCAAATATTTTCTAAAATTAACAGTATGAGATGTCAGAGAACACTGGAGATACAACTAAGTCCCCAAAGCATATTTTTCTTCTTGATTGCTAATAAACGGATGAATTAAAACTAAGACAAAATTCCTGCTAACACACATGCAAATTTTAATCAACAACAATACAAAAATATATATAGCAGTAAGAAGCCGCTGCCCTTCTAAAATTTCATTCTGCACATTTTCTGTTTATTGTGCTGGATTCTGACCACACATTCCCTATTAAGATAATCACATGTTCAATGAAAGAGAATTCTACTTGCTTAAAGCTAATTTTGAGAAGTATTTGTAAAAGTACAATGGCATCATGTGGCACATTAGTAATGGGTATGAAAATGTACACGAGAAATGTCAATGGCTGTCATGTGCAGCTGAGGGCAGAGAAGAGAGCATATTAATTCAGAAAAATTTGGCCCCACTCCAAGGATTTTTACAATCCCTAGACTATTTTTAAGAAGTTCTCAAAATTGAATCACACATTTAAAACGGAAAAAAACAACTAACTGCCTCCAACTCAGGTATGAAACTAAAGATAAGGAAAATTCAGGCAGCCCTTGGCAGTGTGGTTTGAGCAGATAACAATGGAAAATGTCCAAACCCTTTGACTGTAGAAAAGTCTCAACATTTGCATTTTGTTTCATTTTATTCTTCAGGCAGTATATTAACGCACAGGGGATTACTATTATAATTTTCATTAACACTGAATGCTCTAGATTCCAGTTGAACACATAATGTATTACTGAAACCCAGATTTCTAATTTTTAATGGTTGAGAAAGCAAGTGATTATACCCGTCTCTGAAACCATTTTTTAAGTGACCTTCTATTAAATCAGTTAGACAAAAAAGAAGTAATTTAGTAACAAGAACCAAAATCAGCCTGTTTCAACACCTGTAAGATGAGGAGATGGGTGAAACGAAACAACAGAATGGCTGGAAGAGTCAAACAGATTTTGATTAGCTGGTATTAAGGTAAACGCAGCGGTGGCGTGAACAGAGCCTAGAAAAGGGTTGGTTGGATAAATTCAGTTTCAGATCATTGTAATCATTTTTATGAAAACATTTCTAAAATATATTACACTCTTTATTACTCTTTCATTTAAAGAAACTGAGCATACTTACCTTTCCTTAATGAGTCAGAATTATTTATAGATGTTAGACATTTTCATGTACTAAGAGAATTTTTAAATTTGTCCCTAGACTGATCAAATATTGCTATAGCATTCAAATGTGGCGAGGTGACATGCTCAGAATTATTGAAGTAAGAATGATTTTTCTTTTTTCCTAAACATCCCAAGAGCTCGATATTGTTCTGGTGAGTGTTTCTTCTTTCACATATGGGCAGCTTTTTCATTCATTTATGTTTTTTACAGTAGCTATCATTGCTTTCCATTTCAGCTGTCATTTCCTTTTCTAAGTTTTTTTTTTTCTCTTCCACCCACATTGCTTCTTTCTTTGTTTTCCTTTGTATTTTTTAAGACATTCTCGTATGTCTTTACTTTTATCTGACAAAAACTGATTTTGAAAGCTAACATCATAAATGTAAATGCTGGTTATTTTTTTCTCCTGTAATTTTTGCATTAGAAACATTTTTGGCAAATTTTGTTGATGTTCCTACTCGGTGGCCTTATTTTCAAATTATTATTTTTTTTTTTGTTAAGGCAGTTGAGAATGCCAAACACCTGAGGGGTTCTGTCTACAGTGACTAATTTCTTACCTTTTATAATAATGTAAATGTACTTTCCTCCATGGGTTTTTAAGTATTTCCCAACTCTTTTCCTAGATAATTAAATTTCCTCTTTCATTTTTTATACATGTTTCCATGACACTGTCCCGCATACTGACATTTCATATCAAAACATAAAACTACTTAAAAGTTATCTTTCTTAATTATATTGCCTGTTTTAGAAGAGAGCGTCCCTAAAAGACATTTTAAAAGGCATGAATAAGTCAGAATTATCATTTCTTTATTTTTTTAACTTTTATTTTAAGTTCAGGGGTACATAGGCAGGCTGTGTAGATTTGTTACATAGGCAAACTTGTGACATGGGGGTTTGTTGTACAAATTATTTCATCACCCAGGTATTAAGCCTAGGAAAACTAACTAATGGATACTAGGCAGAAATATCATTTCAATTAATAAGAATTCACTATACACCATTCACATTGTCAGAAATAAACTAGATGTCATTTAAAAGCAGGAAAATAATCCAGAGTCATGCTCAAGATTTTAAGAAATGCCAATATAAGATCATTTCCTTAAAGATAGTTTTTGCTTGAAATAGGTTCTATTTCATTGATTGATATTGATCGATTAATTTATTAATTGAGTTTTCTGAATGTTGTTAGATACAGAATCGTCCATTATAAAAAGAAAATACAGCATTACACTCATAAAATCTCGTTCTTATTTAGACACATAGAGATTTTGATGACTTATTTCACCTCGGTGACTTTTGTCATAAAATCCAACTGCATTAGCTCATTTAAAAGGCCCTTTGGCCCAAGTGCAGTGGCTCATGCCTGTAATCCCAGCACTTTGGGAGGCTGAGGTGAGTGGATCACCTGAGGCCAGGAGTTTGAGACCAGCCCGGGCAACATGGCGAAATCCTGTCTCCACTAAAAATACAAAAATTAGCTGGGTGTGGTGGTGCACGCCTGTAGTCTCAGCTGCTTGGCAGTCTGAGGCACTTGAATCATGGAGGCAAAGGTTGCAGTGAGTTGAGATCTCGCCACTGCACTCCTGCCTGGGTGAGTGATATCCTGTCTCCAAAAATCAATCAATCAATCAATCAATCAATAGATAGATTGCCCTTTGAAGCTCATCTCTGCTTACCTGTCTGGGCTTCTCTTTCATCTTCACTTTCAGCTGTATGTTCCAGCCTTACTGAATCACTTTCAGCCACACCAACCTGTCATATTTATTCTCTCTTGATTTCTTTTTTATTGTACATCCATAATATCCATAATAAATGTACATATTTTCAGGGGTACATGTAATAATTTAATACATTCACACAACCAAATCAGGGTAATTGGAATATCTATCATGTTATGTATTTATCTTTTCTTTATGCTAAGAACATTGAAATTATTCTCTTCAAGCCATTTTGAAATGTACACTAGATTGATGTTAACTATCATCACACTACTGATCTATGGAATCATAGGTCTTATTGTTTCTATCTAACTGTATATTTGTACTCATGGATTAACCTTTCTTCTTGATTTCTTTCTACACTCTATCCCCTTTATTATAACTCTCCTACCTCCCACCTTCTTCGACTAACTTTAGTCCTTCAGATCTCAGTCTAGAAGTTATTTCTCTAAAAAATCGTCCAGATACACCCCCCACCTCCCCACCCTGTTCAGACCAGAACACATGTAGCATAACCAGCATTACAGCTACATAACTACCTTGACTTTCTGTGCAGTTTTTTCATTTCATAGCTAGCACAACCAGTCAAAATTGAGAACTGTCCTAAAAGACACATTAATGACAATTTACTTAAGATTAGGCCATTTTCTTAAAGAAAAATCTAGGCTAATATTTATGTAAACTTTTATCAATTTTATCGTAAAACTTAATGAAAAGGTAAAAGGTATAATTTTGAGCAAGGGGAAAGCTGTCATTTATCCGTAAAGATCTTGCGAGAGTAGGAAAAAGAGAGGTGGGGTGTTAGATGAAGAGAGAGAGATACATGGGAAATGTTCCTAACGAGGTGGCTTTGACCACATTCTGACTAAATGTAGTGGGAATACATTCCATTTTCAACTGAATCATTTATATGTTAATAAGGTATCGAGAGCAGTGATGTGGCTACCAAAGAAATTAATCATATGTTCTCTATTTAATCCAAAGACACTATGGGATATGCAAATATTTAAATGTAATATTAATTGAAGTGAAATAATATGACCTTGGGAAAGTGGTCAACCAGAAATTAATGTTTATATATCCTAAAGCTCCATTGTTTGGAAATATTATACCGATGAGGAGAAAGGCAGAGACTTGATTCTACCACACATTTATGGATTAAAATCTAAGAGTTTCCAAAAAAAAAAATACCCTGAAAAATACCATGGTGCCAAACATAAATCAGAAATTTAGTTTATAGAAAAAATGGTGAATATGAACTATGATTTCTTACTAATGAAGTATGGAATACCTAAATGAGGCTGACTTGTATAGTGCATTCCATAGAAATAAATAACATGGATAAAGAATGGAAATCTTCAGGGAGAAGGAGTCACTTGCACCCACATGGGCAGTGACCTAAAAAACGAAGGAATATTAATAGATATGTTTCTTTATAAATATCCCCAGGTATTTTTAAGCTTGGGATCAAGGTCACTGGAGGTATTTAATAGGCTGTCTATATAATGTCTGTTTGTCTATGTGTGAGTGTAGATAGATAAGTAATAGATATGTACATACATCTGTAGACAGAAAGAAATGCAGGTAGGTGATAAGGAGATAGGTGATAGATAAATAGATATGAATACATACATTTTTACATATCCATGCACACACACATACATATATCTTATACTTTTAAAGATAATTTCTATTAGATGTGATGTAAACTTCTCAGGGCTCAAAGGGATAGTAAAATCTACTCATGAGGTCATTATTCAGATTAATTTATGTACATACTGTGAACTCAATCCCAAAGTCATTCATGTCACTTTTGACTTTCATGCATAACACAACTCACCTGTAGCCATCAATGTATCTCTGATTCTCAGGTCTATATTCCTCTTTTAAATGTACTAAACTAATAGAAAGCATTATTACCCAAAGTTTACATATCCACAATAATTTCCCAAGAGCTGTTTTTTAATCTCACTCTTTCCTCTAAACCATTTGTAACATCTGCTATTATAAGTTCTTTGAAAATAAGAATAATGCCTGAAAGTTGGTTGTATGCTCACCAATCTAACGACAGCTTTGAACTTGTAACAGGTGATTTCTAAATATTTACCTACAGACTTAGCTTAAGATTCCTCTCTAAGAATCTAGACCAGCCAATACAAGACATCAAAATGATAACATTTAGCTATGACTTTTGAACTAGTAATCCATGGTCATAATACTTTTAGAATTTTATGTCAAACATGTAACCAATAAAATATCAGTAGCATGGCAAAAGTACTAGGGGTTGGAGAGGAAAGAAGACAGAGAATTGTTTGTTGTGTGATGGAAGGATTGCCTAATAATGAATTTTTAGTCTAAATTGAACTGTATCTTTGTGACAGTTACCTAGAAAATTCCAAATTTTTCATGGTTTTCCTAAGTACGGAGTCTGGCAATAAAACATAATCTGGCATTTCTCTTGTGGAATTCAGGCAGCCACAGAAGCCGAAATAAATCTAATTTCCATGGTTCTCGTAATTTTCATAGCCATTTGTAGCATGGAAACTGTGTGTTTGCTATTAAATTAGGACTAGAAATATCATGTAATTTGTACTCTCTAAATATGTAATAATTCTGGAATGACCATGTGACTTTAATTGTTGCAAATAAAATCAGGGTTATGAATTCTCACTATACTGAGGAATCAATAATTGTAGAGGCTTGAGGTCAGATGGGTCAAAGGTAGTGATTTCTCTGCACCCTTCTCTGAGAACTATCCCGCACACTTTTAAATTAGAGTAGAAAATATAAGAATGTGACCAAGTGTCACTTTCATTAAAAACTTTAGATTATATTTCTATCTACACCAAAATGTTTTAACTAGTGGACAGAGAAGTGTTTCTGGAATGGAAACTAGAGCAAAAAATCCCAAAATCTTGCCTCTTGTCAAGCCCCAGAACTTCCTTGCTGCTCAATACCATTTAAAATTTGCTGGGCAAATTTTTTACACATAATGCAGACATTGACTTACTATGTTAGCAAGTATCACTCCCAGAGATGAATCAGGACTTTATATCAGGGCACCTGCAATATCTCTGAAGAAAATGGATGAGATAGAGAGAGGAGAAGAATCTCTGCTCCTATTCACAAATGCTGGGACTCAGAAAAAGATCTATGCCAATAGGAAAACCCATGTATAAACATTGATGCTTCACATTAAGCAAAGAAAGCTTCAACTCTCCTTATGAAAGAAATTGTATTTTGCCCCCCTTATTATATCTCTCATTGTATCTCCTTATTATATCTCCCCTTATTATGTTCCCATTCTAGCTCAGAAATTTAGATATTACCTGCAAAGACAAAAAAGGCATAAATATTTCTAAACCTTCGTATAGAATCTTAATACTTTAATTCTGGAAGAGACCTTGAGCATTGACTAACAGACCAGCAGCAGCCCGTAGGTGAAGCCTACATCAGCAAAGGGGAGAGGAGGAAAAATATTCTAATAACAGCCTGACTATTCCAAGCCTATAACCCAGAACTGTGTAAATAAGGATCTGCAGAGCGTTTAGCCAAGGAAACAGAACGAATCAGCGGCACAAGCCATGTCTATGGTGACTTAAGAGAATTTTAGCCTGGAATTGTCCCCAAGTGATTGTTTAAAAAGCCTAAAATGAAAAAGGTTTCACTTTCAGAAAAGCAGGATGTGACGATACTGGGGACTATAACTATTTCATCTCCAGATATAAGCCAATCCTAGAATTTTCTAAGAAAAAGTCAGCTGAAGTCCTTGGTTCAGGATAAACAGTCTCTAGGCCTGAAAAGTAGGCATTGATTGGAATGTGAATGGTTGAAGAGCCCATGAGGTTTTTGTTGACAGCAAATGCCCATTTCTTGTCATTTTCTAGGATTCCTTGTGAAGGAGTCAGTGGTGCTGCCTCCTTAACACAGCTCAGAAATTTTATGAAGAACAATCACTTTAACACCCTCTCAAATTTCTCAGTTTTATTATTCACAAATTCTTCTAACCCCAGAGACTTTGATAGCTGGAAGGGTTACAATCTTATACTACAAGTTACATAAAGTTATGAAATTAATAACAGTTCTTTATTATCCCTCTTCAGAACCAAAACAACATTTAGAATTTTTTATCTGACTGTGAGTTTCAGAAGAGGAAAGGGGAAGGGACAGCTTCTACCCAGAGAAATATCAGGGACCCTTGGCATAATCTAACTCTCAAAATAAGGAAATACTAAGATTAAGTATTTTCCCCAAGGTCACAGTGCTAATTAGTAACATGTAAAGATGTAGTAACCAGTCTTTCTAAAGTGAAAGCCTCTCTCCTCGAACAAAGCATCTCAAAGCGATCAGATCTATGGTTCAATGATCAATCTCCCAGTTAAAATCCTGCAGATATATACATATGCATAAGAAACTAATCAGATGATCTTCTTACTTTGCCGCACTGCTCATAAAGCTATGAAAGACAAGGTCAGAGTTCTCTTCACCATAGGTTGAAGCACAGTAATTTGCTGCCTGCTAATATTTATCTTCAATCTCATAACTCATCTAAGGAGATATTAAAACCATGATTCATCCAGGTTTCCAGATTTCGTAAAAATTAGTTTCTGTAGAATATTCCATATATCTTCATTTAATTCACTATCAACTTACTTTCCTGTGGTAACTTTGAAAGAAACTTTTCCTCCTTCCTCATTCACACACAGCCAACCCTGAGAACCCAGAATGTGAAAATGTGACTTCACACGGCTGCTCCTGGAATGGGCTGTGTTTAATGAATTGAGTGTTGAAACTAATATGTATAGATAAAACATAAGCACACCTAAGCACATGTCTCTGAGTTCTTACACATTCTTCAAGGTCGATTTCAAATCAAAACTATTTCATGAAGTCTTTCTTAGCAAACCCAACCTTAGCTATTTATCCCTGCTAGGACATCCTACAGTGCTGAGTTTAAGAACTCCATGTGCAGCACTTAACACACCCTGTCTTTAGTTCAGGAACATCCCAAGTGTCCCCTTAACTCTACCATTTCTTACTTCGCTCCACTGTTCATAAGACAAGGTCTGCTGGGCCACTGGGTAGCTGGGCAGCTGCAACCCACACGCTGACCCTGAAGACACTCAGCTCCCTTTTGTTCTTCAAGCTTAAGTGTGGAGAAGAGGAAGAGATTTTTTAATCTCATAGCTCAATTGAGATAACCTGGAATTTTCCAAGGAATTGGAAAATTCTAGTCTCTCCAAAGAGAGTAGAATATTCAAAAGGATCTCTGCTAAAGGAAAAACAAAATTAAAAACAAAAAAGTAGCAAAATCATAGAAACGATCCTATTTACAGTGCACATTTTTTAATCACAACATAAAGTGGGTCTAACCACGGACTGGTTTGGCTGGTTTCACTTCTGGGCATACAGGCCCTCTCTTCCTATCCTCACCAACCCCATCTACGCTAGATGCACAAGCCTAATTCAGAGAATAGTCACACTGGAGCTTTTGTGCTGGTCATCTTCGTGGGCACCAGGTTACCCTGATGCTTCTCTGAGTTCACACTGCCCTGTCTTTTATCTGGACAGCTATCTCAGTGAAAAAATCCAAGTTGTAACTTTCTGTGCCTTGAGAAAAAACGTTTACCCTTTGGCAAGTCGCCATGCCTCTGGTCATGCCCCACCAAACTTCCTTCCAGAATTCAGGCATATTCACATACCGGCTTCTCAGGGAAACTAAACACTTAAACAAGAAGTATTGTAAGCTTTCTCCAGGCCCTCCCAGACTCTTGAAGCTCATTTTCAGAGCCCCTATTTGAGAATCCAGTGACCTCGCAGACTAAGATGGGATGTCCCCTTCCCAGGGGTCTTTTTCCTTATGTGATTCTTTGCCTGCTCTTCCTTTTCCCCGTTCTATTTTTCACCCAACAATAACAGGGGCATATTTACACCTTCCCCTTTCCATAAACCACCCACCCTGACTTGGCACTTTTATTGAGTTCCCCTCTGGAAAGAATACTCTTAATTTTCTGTTAATTTGTAGAGTGGTGAAGATTGGCATCCTCTCTAGCCCTTTTCAGAAGAGGCTGACAATTCTTTCTGCTCTCTCAGACCCTCCGAGTTGCCTCCTCTCAAGGTTTTGCAAGATTCTACATGTTACCATTATGCAGTGTTAAAAATGCACATGTAATTCTAAACACACACACACATCCAGTAAAAAATGATCATTCTCTTATGTTTTCTAGCCTTTAATAAAATCAAGTTATTTGAGATATTAATTTTGGTCTCCATGTATTTCCCTCTCCCATCCATTCATTCAAAGCAGGCAGCAGCCTCTGTGGTTCATTGCTTCAGGGGAGGCTGACCAAGAAGTAGTTTGAAAGTCTTTCTTATTTTGATATTTCAAAACCCAAAACCCAATGGAGAACTTAGAGACCCTGCAAACATAAACAGAGTAGCTTTGAGGAAACATCAAGGGAAAACGATTTTCCCCAGACTAAAGATATATCCTGGGAAAGAACAGAGAGGCAACATCTGCAATTTTTCAGAGTATGCAAGTCCTTTTAGAATGCAGAAACATGCCAGGAACCCAGAGAGAGTTGCCTGTATGGTATATGTTGCAGATGGGCACAGGCAGCCTTGAAGACATGCTCCAAGTCTCAGACCTGGCAAGGAAGCAGTAGATGATGACAGGACATGAGGAGGCCATGCAAACTGGGATCCTGAATTTCCTAACATCAGCTTCTATATATGCATAACTGCGTACCAGAGTCTACCCTTGCTTGGCATTACATGAGCCCCCAGAACTGTGTGTGGCAGGCAAAAGCTCCAAAGTAACAAGGGGCTTGGACTTTGTTATGGAGAAAGGCAGGGAAAAGCCCCAAAGTAACAAGATCGCAGTTTTTACACGACATTAAGTTACTTTTTAGAAAACAAAAAACGATCCTTATTTTTCATACAGGTGAGTTTGTGGGATGTAATTTATACATTTTCATTTATCTCAACACTCCGTTTTTCCAATTACTTTTATGATATTTGAAGACAAAGATCAATCTTGTATCACTAGAATCTTTAAAGGATCTTGAATTTAATTAGCACTCAATAAATTCTGTTGGATTAATATTACCAAATCATAAAATCTTCGAACTGGAAGCATGAGAAAATCAATTATTCCAATTTATGTTTCACAGATGAGGAAACTAAGCCCAGAGAGTTAAATTTTCCAGGTCCTACATAAAGCTTCAGGTTTGTTTGCCTTCCAGAGTAATGTTTATCTTCTAAAGATTGATGTTCATATTGTCAGATCCTTCTCGAAGACTGGAACTCATTAACTGACTCACCAATAAAGTCACTTAAATAAATAATGCACTTTTAACATTGTTCTTCCAAATCCCACCCAAGCGTTCAACTCCTTTTAGAAATACCAAGGCCATTGGTTTGGATTATCTTTTGCACTTTCTACTCTCCTAAGGATGTTCCTTCCCTCTGGACTACTGATTGATAACCCTTTATATCTGCTTTTATGTCAAAGCCATCACCTCTACCCTCAGAATAACATCAGGAGCATCACTTTTGTTAGGTTTGTTCCACTGGGGGAGGTCTCTGGGGAACTGTAAAACTAGACTGAGAAAGTTCCCAGGCCTGGAGGGAGAAGATGTGGCTTTGCCACATGATGCTAAATAAAAGCCTGAATTGTTATCTGAACCCTTTGATGGGAACTGAGTACAAAGATAGACCTATCTCAGTGTTAACTAGTATATTTTGTCCTCAGAATGCCTGCTGCTTCCTTGCTGCTTTTTTGCATTTTCTTTTCTTCTCAATGTTGTACTCAGCTTCATTTTAATCTGATTTAACATATAGGAAATATTTAAGGGGATCAGAGAAAAGAGTAAGAACTCATGAATTTGGGTCTATGTTCCTCATATTTTCCCCTTTCCTTGTCCTCTCTCCTCTTGGGTTTATGGCCAGTCTCCCCAGATCTTACAGTCTTCAAGAGTCTTCTTTCGTGGCTGGGTGCAGTGGCTCATGCCTGTAATCCCAACACTTTGGGAAACCAAGGCAGGTGGATCACTTGAGGACAGGATTTCGAGACAAGTCTGCCAGCATGATGAAACTCCATCTCTACAAAAATTACCAAAAAAAAGCCAAATGTGATGGCACGCACCTGTAGTCCCAGCTACTCAGGGGGCTGAGGCAGGTAAATTGCTTGAACCCAGGAGACAGAGGTTGCTGTGAGCCAAGATCACGCCACTGCACTCCAGCCTGGGTGACAGAGCAAGACCCCATCTCAAAAATAATAATAAAAAGAGGTCTTCTTCCCATTTCATATCTATATAAATAGCAAGAGCTCTCCTTTGTACACTGCAGTGGGATATCCACCATCTCTAAAATATTCCTTAAACTTTTGATTCCAGCTCCGAATTTTGAGGCTGGGTTTAGGTCTCAGTCCCATCATCTTGCACAATGAAGCTCCTGTACTCTCTATATAGCCCAAGTGAAGATAGAGCTCCAACTCCTCCTGCATTTCACAGCACAACATTGACTCAAGTTAATTATATGTATTTTTAATAAAAGTGTGGGGAGATAATGGCATAGGACAAAATGAGACAACTTTAAAAGGAATGTTGAGACATCATTTGTCTTTCAATATTCCTTAGTTATCACCTCTACAGGGAATTTCTCATCAGTCATTTGTCTTCCTTGACCCCTGTCTAGTGACGGGGCCCAATCTCAAATGTGTTGGCTCCCACTCTCACCTTCTGTTGCAATACCTGTCTCTGCTCTGCTCCCTGCTTCTAGACCCGTTCAACCTATTACCCTTTCCAGATGCCATATTAGAGTCCCCAGTTTCTCCTACTTGATCATACAGCATAATTTATCTCACATTTATGTTATTCTCAACTCCAGACTAAATTGTAAGGCCTACTTTTATATAACCAAGAAGCTTTGTCAATGAAATTTATTAAACAAAAAGCCACATATCCCTGAGATTAACTATGACATTCCTATGTGACACAGGAGCAGCATGCATTTATTTTTATAATAGCAACTATTTTCTCTCAGTGTGAAAACGTTGAGCCTCTGTGTGTCTAAGAGAAGCAAAACCATTCTAAGGTGATTTCCAAGTGAAAATACCTTGAATTCAAGCTTTATATTTCAGCTCAGGAATGAGCAAACCAATCCCCACTGTGGTCTCACTACGACTGTGCCTCCCAAACCAGCCTTGCATGGTGCACCATGGTACACAGCAGATGCCTTAGATAATTCAAAATGCCAATATTTTGGCTTAAAACTTTCCACCATTTTAGAAGTTTTGAGGTAGCTTATCAGAAGTCTGGAACGAAATCTTTAAAATAAGGTGGCATCTCCTTGAGCCAAGGCCCACGGTGGCAGAATAGTGCACTGTGATTGGTATCAGCCAGGCAACACTAACTGCCGCTCTACGAGGCAGGCCCTTGGCATGAGGGACATCGCTGGATGGGAGGCAAGCAATCCCTATCAAGAAGTGGCCTAAAAAATAGTGGTGTGTGTTCAAAGGTGTCCATCATACCCAAGGACAGCTTCAGGCCTTTTTAGTTGCCCACAACAATAATCTAAGGAAATCTTTGCCTCGATGACAAGCGGCCAACTCCCAGGCAACTTTAATGCCACAGTGAATGACCACAAACAAGTGCATTCCGGGTGTGTTTTCACCTCCGATGCTTCTTGGTGCTAAGGAAATGATCTGCTGTTCAGTTTACCTCTTTTATGAACAAGCTTTAAAGTAACCACGTTGCAGGCACATAGAAACCAAATAAAGGAGTATTTTGAGCAGCTTCTTCAAATGAGTTAGTCCTAATGATGATGCTTCAATGCAGATGTGCATTGACACGTGTGTCTCTTATCTTTCCTCGAGTTGTTGGTTAGTTTGTCTTCTCCCTCCTAGGCACAAGACCTATCACAGAGTAAGACTATGTTCACATCGCACAGTAAGACTGTGTCCCCTACTGAACGGGACTTTGTTCTTACCAGCAAAATAACCCCGGAAGGCAGTTTTCCTTGAACTTGTTTACATGTCAAGTGCATGCTGTTTAGTTAAATTATTTCAATACAGCAGTCTCCCGTTATTCACAGAGAAGATGTCCCAAGACCCAAGTGGATGCCACAAACCACCTATAGCACCAAAACCTATGTGTACTATAAAGTTTGAGGTATGACAGAAAAACTAGCACGTATTTCTTTTTTCTTCTTCACATGTAGATTTGTTCTTACCTTAGCTCTTAGCAATCCCAGCACACCATTATTTTTCTTTCCTTATTAAGTCAAGAACTTTCACCATGTTACTTAAAGGAAGCACTTTATGGCTTCTCTTTGGCATATCTGAATTGTTAGGATGATTACTCTTGCTTTTTGGAGCATTATTTAGTAAAATAAAGGTGACTTGAACACAAGCATTGTAATACCCCCACTTTAGTCCATCTGATAACTAAGATGGCTCCTAAGTTACCAACAGGTGGGTGGACTATACAGCATGGCAATGCTGGACAAAGGGTAGATTTGTATTCTGGGCAGGATAAGGCAGGGCAGAGTGAAATTTTATCATATGCCACAGAATGACACACAATTGAAAATTTATGAATTTGTATTTCTGAAATTTTCTATTCAATATTTTCAGATCCTAGTTGACCACAGGTAACTGAGACTGCAGAGAGAAGATCTAAGGATAAAGGAAGACTATTGTAATACTTTCTTCATAGAAAAGCTAATTCATAGCTTATTTAATTTTTCAAAAGTCTTATTCATCATGAAAGAAAGTTTTAATTCAAATGACTAAGTCATCTACCCATTTTATTCTCTATGATTTAAACTTATATCTAAATCAGTCATGAATATCTCCAAAATAACCAGTGTTTGAAAGCAGCTGATTTTCTAAATTAAAATTTCTTAGAACATCTTTTCTAATAGCAAAGAAAGAGAGCATTTACTTTTTCTTTCTATTTAAAAAAAATATATATTCCTCCCAATAGCTAACGTTTGACAAAGCCAGGAATCAATTCTAGCATCTTTGCCATGTTATATGAGCTTCCATCCATTCATTTGTTTATTCTGTGAAAGTTGTCAGAATCAAAATGGAGTCATGAATGCTAACAAAACCTTGACAAATAAAGCCAGGAAATGGAGGTTCTCACGTTTCTATGCCTCACAGTGAAAAAGACTATATAATAACCACAACCTTGCACAAAGGCCATCACAGTCTTATACAAAAAAATGCTTCTGCAAAAACATCTGCCCAGCAACTGTCTATCCAATCTGAGACTGTTGTTACCTTAATTATTAATCTTTGTAGCCAAGGATAATTATTTCAAAATAGTTACGTACTCCTTCTCATTAAAAAAAAAAACACACACACACACACACAGACAAACAAACAAAAAAAAACCTTTTATCCCTAAGTATACACATAGTTCACTATGGCATACATATTTTCACTGCAATGCTTTATTCTCAAACAAATATCTTTTCTTTTAGCCTCTCTCTGTTTTTTATTTAGGTTGATAATCTATACGTTTGATATCTATTGAGATTCGACTACAAACAGGGTATAGCAAGGTAGTTGTTCTACTGTAACTGGGTAGAACAAGTTACTTTTGTAGTGATGGTCACAAGACTGCTTCTTCCAGTCTTCAAATGATCAACTCTGTGGTTCCAATATAAGCTTTAATGCATTAATTGCAGTGATATAACTAGGGTTAGTTATTCAATCAGAGAATGAAGAGGAAAACAAGAGAATGAAGGAGGAAAAATATTGTTGCTTATAACAATCTTACTAATATAAGTCAATAATTAGATTTATAAGCATCAAAATAACTTCCCAGTATTTTCACCGCACCTCTTACTGAAAACCTGAAGGGTGAACTTTTGGGTGGCTTTTTTATTTTTGCCTAGGCAAGTGGAAACAATCATAACAGCAAACTTACAAAGTAATGTATTTGTCACTGTGATTCATGGAACTCATCATTTATGGAGTATTGCTCTAAAGAGGACATAGGAACCAGAGACAGAAAGGACCCAGCATTAAAGTGATAAAAGCTAACATGTTAGCAGATGATATTTTTATTGCTTCAGTTTGTGAAGTAAAATGACAATTTTTTGAAACATATCAAACACACAATATAAACATGAGCAAAATTGCGCAGCTTAACTAATCCGTGTAATTTACAAGCTAGTACTCATTGTTTATGCACTTGTGTGAAACATGATTTGATGCTACTGTTGCTGGATGGCTTTACCCTAATCTGCAATTGCATTTAGGCAAGGATTTGTGGTACAAGCATCATGGTTAAGTAAAGTTCTGCTTGAATTAATACTCAATACCTCAAGGTTGGATTGTTATAATAACCTCCTGATTGTCTTCCAACCTCTCCACTACAACAGACGCTCAGACCACTGCCTGACTAATCTAACTAAAACACTGCTTACTCTAAAGTACACCCATTAAATGGCTCCCCATTGTCTAATAAATAAAGTAAGAAGTCTTTCTTCTGGCATTTGAGGTTCTCCACAATAGAGCATCAAACTCACTGTCTATTTGATATGCGAGGCCTCCACTCCAGCTGCACAGGGCTTCTCATGGTTCCCCATATAAACAATGCTGATTCCTTTCTCCATAACCTTGTCAATGCTGTGGTTCTCCAGATGTAACCATGTCAGGCGTTCCTGGAAAAACAGTTCCTCAATAAAACTGTCCCGATCTTTTCTTGCCATAGTGCTTTTTATCTCTGAATTTTAGAGCACTGTTTCTCAGTCTCAACATTATTGACATTTTGGTCCAGGTAATTTTGTGTTAGCAATTTTTTTGTGGGGGCTTTCCTGTGCCTTGCAGGATGGTTGGCAACATTCTTAGCCTCTACCCACTAGATATCAATGGGAGTCACCCCCAAATAGTGATCACCAAAAGTGTCTGCAGGTAGTATTTTCAAATGTCTCCCAGGGAGGCAAAATAAACCCCAGTTGTTCCAGAATCTCATCGTATGTATCACTCATATTCACATTTAAAAATATTTCATGTGTATGTCTTATCTCCATGTCTATTTTATTTTAGTGCAAGTATTAGATCTTGTTTTATTTTTGAATCCTCAATAAAGAATAAAGCACCATAGTGAATTCTTAAGAAATACTAAAATTTTAATTTCGTATCTAAAATCAGAAAATATGAGTTACATTATTTGATCTAATCTCAATTATTTTAAAGTGTAAATTAAGAGCCATAAAAGTAAAGCTATTTGCCCAAAATAAATATGTGTTGTTTGTTGGGATAGTTCTCTTCCCAGTCAGGTAGTATAAATACCCATGTACATTGTAATAAGAGAATTAGTTAACTTTGCATCAGCTGAGTAAACAGTAGCCTGTGGTTTTATTAAGGATTCTTTATATTACTCTGCTTTAATAATGCACATATGTTTAAGTAATACCCTTATATTTTTACATTTAATTAAGACATTATTCTGAAATACTGTGGTATAAGACAAGGGGCCCTGACCATAGAGTTAAGAGACGAAGGAGTTAGCACATACCACTGTGTGGTCAGCAAGCCACTTAACTTCATGGTGTCTCCGCATCTCATTTTTAAAATACTTATTCTACTAAAATAAATAAACTTCTTGACAGAGGGAATATTGTCTTGCAGCTACCACATCCCTAGTGTCCAGCACAAAGTAGGGCATTTAACAAATATTTGCTGACTGTTCAACTGGGAATATAAGTGCCAATTTTCACTTATTTTGAGAATAAAATGAGGTTTTTTTTACATCCTGAAAAGCGTAAAGTTTTAGACAAATGCAAGATATTTTTCTGTCATGAAAAGCTTAAGGAATTTAAATATTTAAAAATAGTGAAGTGGAAAGTTGAAATTCAGATTTGTGAGATGTCACCAAAGCAGTAGTTAGGGGGAAATTTTCAGCACTAAATGCCTGTATTAGAAAAGATGAATACTCTTGAATTAATGAACTTAGCTTCCACCTTAAGACCTATAAACAGAAGAACAAATAAAATCCAAAGTAAGGAGAAAGGAAAAAATAACAGAGCAGAAGCCAATAAAATAATAAAAGAGAAAAATCAGTAGAGAAAAAATAATGAGGCTGGGAGCGGTGGCTCATGCCTGTAATCCCAGCACTCTGGGAAGCCGAGGCGGGCAGATCACATGCATCTGGGCCTTGAAACTAGCCTGGCCAACATGACGAAACCCCATCCGTACTACAACTACAAAAATTAGCCAGGCGTGGTGTAGCACGCCTGTAATCCCAGCTATTCGGATGGCTGAGGCATGAGAATCAACTGAACCCAGGACTCAGAAGTTGCACTGAGCCATGATCGCGATCATGCCACTGCACTCCAGCCTGGGTGACAGACTCGGTCTAAAAAAAACAAAAAAAAAAGAAAGAAAGAAATCAAAAGCTGATTCTTTGATGTGATCAAAAAATTGTTTTAAACTCAGACATATTGGGAGGGAAAAAGAGAAATACACAAACCAATATTAAGAATGAAACAGATGGCATCACTACAGTTTCTATCGACATTAAGATGATAACATGGGATTATTATAAATGAATTTCTGCCTATAAATTTGACAACTTAAATGAAATGAACAAATCCCTGAATTAACAAAAACTATCAAAGCTCATTCAAAAAGAAACAGATAACCTGAATAACCCTATATCTATGACATACATTAGATTAGTAGTTAAAAATCATCCCACGAAGAAAATTTCAGGCCCACTGGCTGTACTGGTGATACCAATCAAACATTAAGGAAGCAATAATTCCAATTCTATACCCATTCTTCCCGAAAATTATAAAGGAGTGAATTCTTCCCAATTCATACTGTGAAGCCAGTATCACTCTGATGCTAAAACCAGGCAAATACATCACAAGAAAAGAAAGCTACAAATCAAGATCCCGCATGAACACAAACACAAAATTTCTACACAAAATACTGCCAAATAGATTGCAACAATACATAAAAAGGATAATACATTATATCCAAGTAGGACTTATCCCAGGAATGCAAGGCAGTGTTAATATTTGAAAACCAATCAACTTAATTCACCATGTTAACAACTTAAAAAAGAAAATCCATATGATCAGCTCTATGACACAAAAATAGCATTTTTTATAATCCTATATCCATTCTTAAGTAAGAGTGAAAAGATAACTCTTGGCAAACTCATAATTAAAGAAAACTTCTTCAGTTGGATAAAAGATGTCCATGGTAAGCCGCCAGCTAACATCATACTTAATGGTGACAGATGGAATGCTTTCCTCTTGAGGTCGGGAGCAAGACAAGAACATTCGCTTCCACATTTCTATTTACTATTGTGCTGGATACTTTAACCAATGTAATTAGGCCAAATAAAGAAATAGCAGATATCCAGGTTGAAAAAATACAAGTAAAATTTCTTTTATTAAAAAACAACCTAGATGTTTTTGTAGAAAATCTAATGGAATCAACAAGAACTAGTAAATAAGTTAAGCAGTGGTGCAGGATACATTGATATGGAGAAATTAGTTGTACTTCTGTACACTAGAAATGAACAATAAAAAAATTGAAATAAAAATACCATTTATGATAGTCTCAGCAAATCTGATATACCTCAGGATAAATTCGACCCACACAAAAGTGCAAGTCCTGTGTATTATAAATTTCAAAATATTGCCAAGAGAAATTACAGATCTGAAATATCATGTTCATAGTTCAGATGACTCAGCGGTGTTAAGATGTTATTTCTCTCCAGTATCCTCTATAAATACAATGCTCTAGGGGTACGAGAGAACTTTGGGAATTGGTGGGTATGATTATTTCTTCACTGTAATGATCATTTCACAAGCATGTACATATCAAAACTTATGAAATTGTGCACCTTAAATATGTACAGGTTATTGGGTATCAATTATGCTTCAACAAAACTGTTAGAAAATAAATTAGTTTTTCAAAAATGCCAATAGGTATCAACAGTTTTAAATATATTTATGTATTTGACTCAGACTGTATATTTTTGGGGTCTATTCCAGTGTAACATGGCTGATGGAAGGCACATGTGCTTGTTCCTTCACCACCTTTTACTAAAATAACAATTATAAAATTTTAAATTTCATAAATAAAATCTAAAAATTAATAGCATCAATTTTTTAATATTTTGAAGACAAAAAATTGTCAACAAAAATTAGATTAATGAATAAGTTGTTCTCCCATAATATAATACTATATATCCTTGAGAATAAACAATTGACAAACACAACCAAATGTATGTATCTCAGAAACATAATATTAAAATTAACAAACCAGACACAGAGTATATATACTGGATGATTCCATAATAAAGTGAGCTTATAGGTAAAACTATTAAAAACATTATTAACAAAGTAAATAAGGCTTTTTAAAAATGCCAGTATAAATCAACAGCTTTAAATATATACATGGTCTTGACCCAGACTTCCTATTTTGGGGATGTATTCCAGTAAAACATGGCTGATGAAAGACACATTTCCTTTGTTCACTAACCATATTTTACTAAAAGAGCAGATATAAAATGTTATAAGCATGGCAAGGGAGTGTGGTAACCCAAAAGAAAAGAAAATTGGAGAAAAGTCAACTAAAAAAAATTGAAATGTGGAAATAGATTGATTTCGTACACCAGACAGGGATAAAGGGAAACCGAAGTCTGCAATGGAGGTGGTCTCAGTTGCCAGCTGATTGACTTTACAGAACCCCAGGATATCCCAGGAACTGGAGGCACTGGGTAGCTCTCAAGGAAAGGATGGAAGGTATGCTGCACCCATCAGACCTCCCTATTGCCCGTATGCCATTGCGTGACTGACTTTCTTCCACCATAGAAGTCAAGAGATGCCTCCTCTGAAGAAGCTGAAACCTAGCCCCTGGGACTGTGGGTAGAGCTGAGGGTGAGCTAGCACACGGAAACCTAGGTGATTCAGTGAATATCTACATATGAAGGGATGACTCCCAAATCACTTTGTTCCCACTTGGCACTGAGAACACTGAAAGCCAGACTAATACACCTCAGATAGAAGGCTGGAGAACTCCCTTCTCAGGAAACTATCTCAAAAGAAAAAATAAAATAAAAACCTTCTGATAATGAAAAAGATCAGTGAAACAGTACAGGATGAGCGCACTAGAGACTAAATAAATTATACTAGCACATTCACACCAGAGAGAGAATTTCTTATCAGCTTTTACGGCCTAACTTTCAAATATTAGTAGACAGCAAGAAATCACCCAACATTAGAGAAAACTCTCTAACAAATGAAAGAAAAGAAAAAAATTGGAGACAAACAGAAAGCAGAAAAAACAGAAATAAACTATACTTAAGATCCTCAGAGATCGAAGAGGCAATCGCTGAAACAGGAGAAAAACATTAGAGAAAATATGAAACCAAAGTTTAAAAAATAAACTCTCATAAAAAAGGATACCATAAATGAAATAGTCAAATTCATTCATAAAGTTTCAGAGATATCTCAGAAAATGCGGTGGGGGGAAATAAGACACAGGAGGTACATACAATAGAATATCAATATGGACGTATTAGTCTATGCTCACGCTGGTAGTAAAGACATACCCAAGACAGGGTAATTTCTGAAGGAAAGAGGTTTGACTCACAGTTCAGCATGGCTGGAGGGACTCAGGAAACTTACAATCATAACAGAAGGGGACGCAAACACATCCTTCTTCACATGGCAGTAGCAAGAAGTGCAGAAGGAAGTAGGGGGAAGCCCCTTGTAAAACCATCAGTTCTTGTGAGAACTCACTATCACAAGAACAGCATGAAGGTAACTGCCTCCATGGTTCAATTACTTCACACCAGGTCCTTCCCAAGACATGTGGGGATTATGGGAACGACAGTTCAAGAAGAGATTTGGGTGGGTACACAGTCAAACCATACCGATGGGAAATTCAATAAATAACAAGAGCTCCAGAAATAGAAAAGAAAAAATGGGAGAAAATAGAAAATAAAAAATGGGAGAAAATGAGGTTCAAAAAGGTAATTCAATACATTTTCCAGAATTAAGAGATTTCAGTTTCCACATTGAAAGGACCTCTGCCTAGAGACCAAATCAAGGGGTGAAAAAGAAGTCCAATACAAGATCCTGTAACTGTGGACTTTCAGTATATGAGAGCATGGTAATGGACGGAGTACATTTTATTGATTTGACCAAGTATTTATAACATAAGGTATTACATTAGGTACCATCAGACATACAAAAACAAACTAAAGACCATCCCTATGCACAGAGGTGAAAAAAAAACTAATATAGGTAGGCAGAAATCTCATTATCTATAATTATGGTAATAAGACTTCAGCCACTACCTGTTCTTCTTATACTGATTCCTTTCTTCACATTTCTTTTTAAACAAAAGCCACTTTGGAATGTCTTGGCATATGTATTCAGCACGTGCACTGGCTAAGGAAAGCAAGCCCTTTTGTCTTATGAGTCTTTTTTACACACATACACATACTCATATATACACATGTACGCACAAACTTATGCACACATACACACATTCATATACACAAGTATGCACACAAACATACACACATTCTCAGACTCACACACTTACACATTCTCACACTCAACAAACTGATAGTCATATACACACATATAAACACATGCACACAAACTTGTACACACATCCTCACAATCACACGTTTACACACACATTCTCTCATATATACACTCATCTATACACTCACGTGTACACTTATAGACACGTGCAAACTTGTACAGACATGCACTCACATACACTCATATCCACATAGATGCGCACAGACTCATACACACATTCTCACATTCACAGACGCATTTATCACATGTTCTCTCTCTCTCTCACACACACACACACACACACACACACACACACAGTCTTAGGTCCTTAAAGAAAACTCACTTTGGTTGTCAGGGAAGAAGACTTAGTTTCTTAGTTTTCCGGAATAGAAGAGGATCTGGTTTCCTGAGATTAGAAATGAGATCTACAATTTATACTCCTCTTACATTTTGCTGGACTTTCAATCGTTTATTTGGTATTTAAATAAGCCAATAGTTCCTGTTTGGTACCTGCCTCTTTAATGTCCTCCATTTTAATGGTTTGCAATGTTTCCCTAGTGCTTCTACTACCAGCTTTTCAGCAGCAACCAAAATCAATTCTTCCCCACTCTGGGCATGGCCGACAAGCTCCCCTCTGCCATTCCACTCCTCACCGTGACAGCAATTCGATGCCCAGAGCCATTTGCAGGTGCAAGAGATACAGCTCCCAGCACCTCTGAAGCAGGACTTCACAACCTTTCTGTAGTGGAAGCCAATGGGTGGACTGAGATCTCAGCAGGCAGCTGCCTCTGGTTTCCTTTCCTGGCTGCAATCTGGTGGATGGGTGCTAGCCAGACTTGGGGGTTACTGCGAAATGGACTGAAAGGAGTGTTTGAGAAGCCAGGAGTGCCAGCCAGACACACGGAATGCTTTACCTAGAGTGAACACACATCGTGTTCTTGCTGTACTGCGTCTTTCTTTGCAATCCAACTTTTCTCTATATAAAAGGAGTGGGGAGAGGAGGTAGTATCTGTTTATTATTGTTGTTGTTGTTATCATTCTGCTACTGTGGGAAGATGACTCAAGATCCTTGGACAGTGGACTATTTTTATTTTTAAACATCAATCGGACATTTACCAAGATAGCATGTGCAATGGACTTGAAGCCTGTACGGCCTTCAGTCTATTTCCACAGACATGACCTCTGTATTATAGGTAATGCCAAGCTACTTCTCCAGCCCATGAGAATGTTTCAGATATCTTCCATGTTTATGACTACTTTGGACAATCTAAATTTTACTGCTAGGCACTTGTGAAAAGGCACAGCTGTTACTCAATAAGGTTAACAGAAGAGCCTATCTGTTTGTAGAGAGAGAAGGCCCCTGGCAGCTTGTCATAGTGTTTACCTGTAAGGCAGCTGTGTGTTGTGAAAAGAGGCCCTCACTTGGGCATGAGCAAAGCTATGTACTGCCCTGGTGCAGAACTTGCTTACTGATGATAAGCCTCAGTTTCCTCAGATGCATTTTTCTACCAACAAGAAACAGAATTGCACTTCACTGACCTCTCAGATTTGGATCCATCTTAAAATTCAGTGATTCTGCATTCTGAACATACTATATACCCTGAATCTTCAGCCATCAAGAGCAGGTTTTGATTTTTTTTTCAAGAATAAATATTGTGTTTTAAATATCCATGCAACATATCCACATACGTAATTTCAAAAAATTGTAAATAATTTCAGCTGAATAAATTTAGAATGCTTGTATTAAAACCAATTCAACAATACTCTCTGGCACTGTTCCCAGAACACTTCCATTGGATTGGGAATTGTTTAAATTTTAACCCATTTTAAGTTCTTTTCTTTCCCAATTGTGCTTTTCTTAAAATGTCGCATTTGAAATATTGACTGCAATATCACTGACTCATTCATTAAATCATGTATCTCAGCAGTGATACTGCTACCGTTGGATGTTTTGGGGGGCCACATGTAGTGTGTGGTATGGTGGAGAAAATGTATGGATATGATTATGGTTGTATTTCTGTGGATTTCCCTTCTTTCCCAAGAGCACCTGCTGGAGGCTTATATCTTCCCCATATTAGCATTAATACTATTTACTACTCTGGTGTTACTTTCTTTCCCTTTCTCCTTTAAAACGTTTAAGATAATAACAAAACTATCTTCCTAAACATGTGTGCCAACATGGACAAACTCAGAAAAATAAACAAAATAAAAACCAAATTGTACGTATTCCCTAAGTCAAACAAGCTTCTTTTCTGTAAGTTCATCATCACACTGCTTTTCCTTTCCTGACTAGTGCTGCACTGCTATTCCCAATTTTTATGCAGGCTGGATTCCAAACTTCATGGCCTTGCAAAGAGAAAATGGAAAAGGCGATAGCTAAGCATAGGAGAGGGGCTTCTGGCAGGACCCTTGAGGAGGATCAAGCCTTTCCCAACCAGAGCCCTCCTGAGCCTGACATCAAGTTTTCACCACTCAATACAACGACCAGCTATACATTTTCTTAACAACTTTCCCTCCATCCACTCCTTTATTGACTCAAATACCGCTAGAGACCCTGAGATTCACCGTTTTGTAATAAGACCTACCATGCCTTAAGAAACAACTACATACAAAGCATACAAGTTACCCACTTCATATAAACTCTTTCACTTAATCTTACACAGTCTTATAAATTAGATTAGGCATTATGTTGTTTGTTTTAAAACTAGGGGAACTGAGGCACCGGGAGGTTAAATAACTTGCTCAATATCCATGGGCAGTAAGAAGTTGAGCCTAGATGTGCACCCACGTCTACCTCATTTTACTGTTCAAAACATATGCATGTTTAAAACTAATAACAACCAGAATGTAGTATTGGATGAGCACAAAAGTAAAGCCTATACTAGGGTTTGATCAAAACTACGGCATCTGCTCTTTTGTACAAGAAAGACTAAGCAATGACTTCCATGAAGCTTTCAGACATAAACAATCACCAGCCCAAACTTTATTGGCCTCAGTACAGTTTTTTCACACAAAAAGAAGTGGGGAGAAGTGCTGCCCAATAGAAATATAACATGAGAAACAAGCACAGGCCATATATAGAAAACATTCTAACAGACACATTTTTAAAAAGTAAAGGAAACAGGTAAAATTAGTTTTAATAATACCTTTTATTTAACCTAATATATCCAAATATTATCATTTCAACATACAATCAATATTAAAATTATTAAGGTAGTTTTATTTCTTTTTATCATACTAAGGCTTTAAAATTCAGTGCACATTTTACACCTGCCGCACATCCCCATTCAGACTAGTTGGACTTAAAGGGCTCATTAGCCAGCTGGGGCCAGTGACTGCCATATTGGAGCACACAGGTACACGGAAGTGGCTGCTGGGGTTGGATTCCTAGTACTCTGGATCTTTTCCTCACATTTACTACCACAGGTTCACAAAATAGCTTCCAACGTACCAAACATTGTATCAGTATCAACAAAAAGAAACAGGAAGGGGCGCCACCAGTAAAATCTTTCCCAGAATGCCTCTACTTGAATCTGTGAATTATGTCCCATAGTGATTCTTGATCATAGGGGAAGCTAGGAAAGTGAGAAATAAGATTTTTCTGATTTCTTTTTTTTTTTTTTTGTTAATGGAGTTTTGCTCTTGTTGTCCAAGTTGGAGTGCAGTGGTGCCATCTCAGCTCATTACAACCTCTGCCTCCTAGGTTCAAACGATTCCCCTGCCTCAGCCTCCCGAGTAGCTGGGATTACAGGCGCCTGCCACCACGCCCAGCTAATTTTTTGTATTTTTAGTAGAGACAGGGTCTCACTACGTTGGCCAGGCTGACCTCGAACTCCTGACCTCAGGTGATCCACCCACCTCGGCCTCTCAAAGTGCTGGGGTTACAGGCGTAAGCCACCGCACTTGGCCTGATTTTTCGGATTTCTAATGGATGCATAAGAAAGGGGTTGGAGATAGAAATGTGTTTGCCAACCAACTAAGATTGCCAAGGGCGTTGGTTTTAAAATATATATATATATATATATTTAAAACTAACAAAAATTTCCAGAATCATGAAAATGTGCTCTACTTCATTTTATAATATTTACATAACATTAAGTAAATAATAAATATGTATTTCTTTCATAGTAATACCCATCTAGCTCACTTAAGCCATTTTCCAGCTAACGTATTTGAAAGAAGAGATAGCAATGAAGCATGAGGAATGGAACACCTGGCGGGAAAAGTGGCTCTCAGGGGACGAGGATACCAATCTAACCTCCCCACAGATCTTTCCATGGTGAGCCCTCTTTGTGAATATACAAGTGAACATATTGGACACCAAATATAACACTATTTATACAAATTCTTATTGAGCAAATCGGTGTTCATTTTAATACATCAAAATGTAAACATGTGCTTCTCTAACAGATTATAATTTTTCCTAGTCATTGCTTTCTAAAACTAAATTATAGCAACAAACAAATCTAAACTAATGCAATCTTATTATCAACAAAATTTCATAGCTGCCTTAATGGAAAGAAAAATGAGCTTTGGTTACAGAAATAATAAGTCATATATATCTTTTACATCCTGACCATGGGAATTTGGTTAGTAAAAGAATGGAAATAAATTATCCAATAATGTATACTGTAGGTAGTATGAGTCACTTCATAAGATTTTACAGGTACTAAATATTATGGTAAAATTGGATGTTTTATTCTAAAGTATTTCTATCTGTTTTCTCTTCTCACGATAATCCTAAAAATATTTTCAGTTATCTTAAACCATGATATGACATGACACAGATAGTAGAAAACTAATCTATCATGAAATTATTCAATATAATGTAAATTAAAGCTAGCATTTATATTTATTAAGTTTTAAATATGTACACACACATGTATATGCAGGCATTCATGTAACTGATTCTATAATTATTCATGCAGCCCACTAGGGCATCTAATGGGATGGTATGGAGCTGAGTTGTCATGAACTAGAATATTGAACATACTGCATAAACTTACAATTATAAGCATAAAATTTTGCAGATAAAAATATAAATGAATTTAAGCCATCAGAGAAATTAGGTCAATAACACAGTCTTTAACTGTAATCTCCTGAGACCTGCATTTTGAAATCCAGGGATTCTGCATGTGAAAGAATAATCCCATTATAACTTTACGACGCTGTAGCAATTGAGATGAACGCTGTACCACATTACAGGAAGGACACACAGTGACCTCACTACAACTAAGCCCCAATGTGGAGAGATTACAAATGCTGGTTAATACATTAAAAACCAAATAAAAGAAGAGTCTGTGCAACCTAGTATTACCGCTAATACCATTAATATCACTTGAAATCCTCTTTTCTTTTCAAATGCTTGATGGGGTGTCAAATGGTTTCATACCCACTATATGCAAATAGGTGCCTGACTTCTATATTCTGTGACACAGGGTAATAATAATGCATACTATAAATCAGTCGGTGACATAAACTCAGCCTGTGAATTGCCAATGGATCATACTTTCCCGTCATTATGGTGTTGTGTAAATGTGCACTCAGAGCTGTTAACACTACTCCAGGCTTTGACTCACACCACCGTGCCGGGTGCTGATGACCAGCTGCGTGGACACTGCCATTGCCACACATTCCTTGGAGACTTAAAATGACCCTTGTGTCACTTGAAAATGATATAAGATCACTGTGTTCTGTTTGTGAATACTGTAATAATAATGTTTATTTCAAAATTCAAGAGGTAAAATAAAAGAATATTTTATTCAAATTACTAAAAAAGAATGAGGAAATGAATGTTAAATTTAAATTACTACTTCACCTCCAACCCTTCTCCTTGATCTATACTCACATACAAAAGTCCTTTGTTATTGCAGACTTTAATAAAAATCTTGCAGAAAGGAAGAAGTTATACTTGAAAGCGGCAAAAAAAAAAATTTTTAAATTCAATGTTAGAGCCTTATTCCTAAGAACCCCTCACATACCCCATCATGTGGCTCAGCCCTCCTTTTTACTGTCTATTCTTTCCTCTTTCCCTTCCTCCTTTTCTCTGTGCCCACCCTTTCAGAAGAAAAACAAATTCTATCATTTTGCATAGAGTAATTCAGATATCCACAGCCCCTGAACTCAATTCAGCAAAGCAATGTTGAAGTTGTATTAATATGCCGTGCTCTCTTTTACTTCCTATGAATATTTGCAGGAATAAAAAGTATAGCAATTTTATGTCCCCACTGATGCAACATCACCTTTTAAAAAGCAGATTTTTTTCTTTTGAGGCAGTGTCTCACTTTGTCACCCAGGCTGGAGTGCAGTGGTACAAACACAGCTCACTGCAGCCTCAACCTCCTAGGCTCAAGTGAGCCTTCCACCTCAGCCTCCTGAGAAGCTGGGACCACAGGCACATGCCACCAGGCCTGACTAATTTGTGTATTTTTTGTAGAGTTGGGGTTTCACTATGTTGCCCAGGCTGGTCTCAAACTCCTGGGCTCAGGCAACCCACCCACCTCAGCCTCCCAAAGTGCTGGGATTACAGGCACAAGGTACCATGTCTGGCCCTAAAAAGCAAAATGTTTTTAAATAATCAATGTTTCTATTATAAGTAAATCAAGTGTTTAAATAAACAACTTAAAATCTAATTGCTTGTAGTTTAGACTTGTGTTCTTTCAAAGCATATATTGGTTTAAAATGTAAGTCAATAATTGTATCACTTAAAAACAAATCTAAACAAATATAAAAGATAAATTATAATGTCTAGAATATGAGAAATTTCTAAAACTAAAATGAGAATAAGGAAACCCAATTTTGCTATTAGAATTATGCGAAAACATTTACTGCAATGTGGTTCCGGTAAGTGAGGGATGTCACGAGAAAAACACGGGTAACAATGAGACTTGTGATCTAGCATACTTCAAAATCAAACTGTTGGTATGACAACTTGCGAGAGAGGCTATACACGAGTTTGAGTATTTGATCTACTATAAAGTAGACTAATTTTAAGAACTTGCCATACAAGCCCAAATGCGATACAATTGAAAATAAATATTTATATTTATTTATATATTTAATAAATAATATACGGATATACAATATGTATTTAATAAATACACTTATATATTTAATAAATATTTAGCCTATAAACATAACCCTGTTAATTTCTAGTTTCTGTCTGTAAACGCCTTGTGCTTTTTGATTCAAGACATACCCAGAGGTCTCACTTTGTGTTACAAGAGAAGTAAAAATAAATCTCCTAATAGAATTTAACTTCTTCTGATTCCTAAGATTCTGAGAACTAAGGAAATCACTTGGGAAATAAGTTATCTTGAGATAGGTGGTGCTCAAGGTATCAATTGTCAATTAGTCACCTTTCCACAAGGACACAGAAAACACAAATAATAATATTTTACTTGAAATATTCGAACCTCCGGTTAGCAGAAGGAAATATTGGAATGGAGAGAGGAAGAAAACGTATATAATATTTGATGTTCTACAACAAATAAGATCCATTATATACAAAAATTACTATTTATAAAAGTGACTAAATCTTATTTTTAAATATTATGAATAAGCATTACACGTACCAGAAGACAACAAGTTATCTTGTGATTTAAGAAATCATGGGATCATTATCAACTAATAGCTCAGCAAAAGTTTAAAAACCTACCTAAAGTGGAAATTATTCCAGTAGTCTAATAAGAATTATTGAAATCTGTTGAAAGAAGTTGAGAGATGCCAAACCACCTGAGTACATCAAACTCTAATATGTACTATTGTAAAAGCCTACCTAGCAACCCATAAAAGCAGTTATCCACATATTACATGACATTTAACAAGGATATGAATAAAATCTTCCATATTTCCTAACACTAGATTGTCTATGTTTGAAACTTGAGTTTTACATTTGATTTTGTGACTTGAAAGAGAGTAAACTAAAATGCATCTACCAGCTAATCAAATTGAAAGCACAAACTCAAGCATTAAAAATGTCATGAAGTAAATTTCACAAATAATGAAGTGCATGTGTGTTCTTTATTAGTTACCAAATTTTGGTGAATAAATTTAGCACTTACTCTGTTATAGGCAAATACATGCAATTTTATATAGTTTTGAAAGTAGTCCTATATGTTAATTACCCTTATATTTCCTTTACAGATGAGAATACTGAGGCTCAGAAAGTTTAAGCAACTTTTCCACATTCATGTAGCAAGCTAAGGTGGCAAGTCAGGTGGCTAACTCCAGCATTTATGTTCTTAGTCACGCCTCTAGAATTCCTCACATAGGATTTTGAGAAATAGAAGCTTTAAATAGCTGTTGGAAAGATAACACTTTCTGAATATATACATGTAAGAGCCAGCAGTTCAAGTTCCCAGTAACTTTATGTTACCAAGAGAAATGCATGAATTGTAAAACTAGATCTGTCAGATATTGTTGATTCTACAATATCTATTTTTAAGCTCCAGCATTTTTTGAAATTGAATTTTGTCTTGCAATCAAAGAAAGCTTCTCATTTCCAGGCAGAGCATTTCCTAAGCATTTGAGAACTTAAGAAATATAAAATTCATCTGATTATTGTCACAGTAGCACAACACATGGTTACATTTTAACTAAAATTTGCATGACTAATTATGAGGTAAAATAATCTCTAGAATATTTCACTTTCATTAAAATGCAGCATTGAAACAAAATAGCCTCAGTTTTCTCATCTATAAAAAGATTATAGGATAGTTTTTATAAATTTCTTGTGAAGATTAAATGTATAGACTGAGATCTGTGCTGGGTACATAACAGGCACTGAAGAAGTGACTGCTGTTTTGTGACACTGCAAAATATGAGAAAGAGGAGGTGGATACTGACAAGCACAGAAAACAGTAGCAAGATGTAAACTTGTGAAAGAGAAGAAAGCGTATTTCAACAGAAGAATAACCTGCTTAATTTCTTGTACGGCAATCACCAAGTGCTTTATGGGACCCAGAAAGGATAATACTTTCCAGGAAATAAGACTGTTTCATATTGTCACTGAAACATATACAGAAATATAATTTCCAACTCCTGTGGCTTAAAACACGAGTCACATCCCTGACCCAAAGATCTCTCACTTACTCTCTTCTCTCAATAAGCGTGGTAATGCCTGTATCAAAATGTCTCATGCACCCCAGAAATATATACATTAATAAAAAATTAATAAAAAATTAATTTTTTTTTAGAAAAAAGAGCATGGATGGGAGGCTGAGACTAGTGGATCACTTGAGCCCAGGAGTTCAGAACCAGCCTGGGCAGCATGGTGAAGCCCTGTCTCTATGAAAAATACAAAAAAAAAATAAAGCCTTTCGTGGCACAAGCCTGTAGTCCCAGCTATTCAGGAGGCTGAGGTGGGAGGATAGATTGAGCCTGGGAGGTCAGGCTGCAGTGACTGGTCATCATGCCACTGCATTCCAGCCACTGCACTCCAGCTTGAGTGACAGAGCAAGACTGTCTCAAAAAAAAAAAAAATTATATATATATATATGCATGGTAGCTGCACCATTCCACAAAACCCTGGGCTTATTGCAATTGTACCAGGTTGAATAGCACCCCTTAAAATTAATGTCCATCTCAAAATATGACCTTATTTGGAAATAGGGTCTTTGTAGATGTAATTAGTTAAATTAAGATGAGGCCACACTGGGTTAGGATGAACTCTAAATTCAATGACTGGTGTCATTCTGAAAAGAGGAGAGGACACACAGAGGCACAGGAAAGAAGGCCATGTGAAGACAGAGATAGATTGGAAAGATGCAGCTCCAAGCTGAGGGGCACCAAGGATAGCCAAGGTCACCAGAAGCCAGGAAGGCACAAGGAAGGGCTCTTCCCTAGACGCCGCAGAGGGAGTGCATCTTGATTTCAGACTTCTCTCCTCCACAACTATGATAGAATACATTTCTGTTGTTTTAAGCAACCAAGTTGGTGGTATTTGTTACAGCTGCCATAGAAACTTACACCACCTCTGTATACTCACTCCCATTGGTGCCCTCCTAAACGCTGTCTTCTAGCCCAGTGAATTCCTCCAACTCCTCTCAATTCAAATCTCTCTGACTCCTCCTGATCTCATTAACTGTCTCTCTTAACAAATGAAGTATATTAAATCTATCTCTCACAATTTAGCAACAGGCTGTAAGCTCTTTAAGGGCAGAGCCATGTCCAATATTTGTATACCGCACAATGTCAAGCACTTAGCAGACGCTCAACAAAAGTGCCTACATGATTAAGTCCAGGGTGCAGGCTCTGAATAACAACAAGAGCACAAGCTCTGGATCATATCTTGGCTCTGCCCATTATGACTCTATAATGTGTAGCCTCTTCTGTCTTCTTTGTACCTTACTTGCCTCATGTGCAAAATTGAAGTAATGGTGGTATTTGTAAGCTTGCTCTAAGAGATTGAGTAAATACTCTAAGGCACCTAAAACAGTTCCTAGTATATAGTAAGTGACAGAATAATACTAGATGCTATTATTTTTATTATTATATTATATTTATTATATAAAATACATATTAATATATACCTATTTAGGACTAGGTGCAGACAGATGGATAGAAAGGAGTCATAAATGAATGAAGCATAAAGAATTAGTCAAGTGTTTTGCTCTCAGAAAATATCAATATGATAATCAGAAAGTGCATTTTTTTTGAAGGCACCATCTAAACTTTTTTTTTCTAAATGTAACCCTGTCCTTCTCAGGAGTTATTAGCCAAAATTTCGTGTTTCTTCATATGGTTTATTCATCCCAGAACCCAGTGTCTTTCTTCACTCAGGAATTTTTCTCTCTGTGATATCTTTCTCTCTTCTCAGGCAAATCCTAGTATTTCTTTTAAATCTAAACTTCCACCTGCAGTATGATTGCTTTCCCAGTTACTCAAGCCCACTCCAATCCTTTCTTCCTTGAAGATTTCTAATATACCACAACAAATAATTCAGCATGCAGTCAAATATTGAGAGTTTATAATTTTTCATGTGCATATATTTTTCTCTAAGACTGAAAGTTTAAGAAGAGAATCATTACTTCACAAATAAAGAAAATATTCACTGCAAAGTCCATTTTCTTGATTATACTTACATGTTTAAAACTGTATTTCTCACGTAATTGTAAAACTTTTTAGTACAGGCAAAATGTATCACTCATTGTAGTACTCCCCCCAGGTTATTTAAGTAAGCTTTACTTAAAAAAAATGAGGAGCAGATAATTTACTTGCTGCATCTGGCCCAAATAAAAATTCTGTTTTATAATATAGTGTGTGATATTTTGCTACTTCATAGTTATGTTTACAACAAAGTAATGAGAAAAATGAAGTTGAGAGAGAAAGTACTTTTTTCTCAAATCTTTCTTTTTAGAAAGTTTCAGAGAAATTACATTATTTGGGCTGAAGCAACAAAGTCAGATGAATGAAATCAATAAAGTTAACCTTATATTTTATGAAGACTTGAGCTTAAATTTCCGCAGAAAACAGCCAGGTAAGATGTAAGAAAGAATTTTATAAAGGTGTAAATTTATAAAACATGAGGTCAAAAGAGAAAGAGATAAGTGTTCCTCTTCTTTAAAACTATTGAAAAGCATAATAATCTGTCTGAACAGATAGTTTGTGATTCTGCCTAAAAGGCTAGATACGGGTAACATAGCCTATTCTGTAAGTCCTGAAATCAGCTCGAAATAAACACATATTAAACACATTCGGGTTAAAGAAAAATATTATCTGTAATTGTATTCCTGCTGGTTTTCCTTGCAGTGATGATTATAATCAATTCTTTAACCTTTTAAATGACAGGAAGAGGGACAGCGTAATTACACACTGTGGGATAAAGTATAGTGAGAAGGCAGCTGCAGTGGCTGGAATTCAGGTAATAAAGACATTGTAAAACAAGAAAAAAATACTCATCCAACCAAATAAATATACTATAAGAAAACACAGTCAGACACATAGAAAAGAAAATTATCTACTTGTGTTTGTTTAATTTGATATTTTAATTAATTAACCAACTTAGATTCAAAGTATCTCAAATTCGAACTAAATTTTAAATTAATGGTTCACTTCACTATAATGCAAACTTTGTGACAACAGGGATACTGTCATGTTACCTGTCCTATCCTCATCCCCTAGTACAACCCTTGGAACTTTTGTTTCAACCAAAGAGAATTCAGTCAGGCACCGAAAGACAAACTTTTCATGTTCTCACTCATTTGTGAGAGCTAAAAGTTAAAACAATTGTACTCATGGAGATAGAGAGCAGCGTGATGGTTACTAGAGGCTAGGAAGTGTGGTGGGAGGTACCATGGGAGTGGGGATAGTAAATGGGTACAAAAACATAGTTAATATAATAAGATACATATTTGATAGCACAATAGGGTGATCATAGTCAACAAAAATCCGTTATTCATTTTAAAATAACTAAAAGACTTTAAGTGGAATGTTTGCAACACAAAGAAATGATAAATGCTTGAAATAATGGAAACACTACTTGCCCTCGTGCGATTATGTATTACATGCTTGTACCAAAATATCTCATGTCCCCCCATAAATATATGTACCTACAATGTACCCATAAAAATATTTTAAAAACCGGCTCGGCATGGTGGCTCATGCCTGTAATCCCAGGACTTTGGGAGACTGAAGTGGGTCGATCACCTGAGGTCAGGAGTTCAAGACCAGCCTGGCCAACATGGCGAAGCCCCGTCTCTAGTAAAAATACAAAAATTTGCTGGATGTGGTGACACCCGCCTATAATCCCAGCTACTTGGGAGACTGAGACAGGAGAATTGCTTGAACCTGGGAGGTGGAGGTTCCAGTGAGCCAAGATGGCGCCACTGTGCTTCCGGAGCCTGGGTGAAAGAGTGGGCTCTGTCACATACACACAAATATGTATATACACATCTCTATCTATTTAATAAATAATTACACAAAGAGAATTCAGGTGTATGGCAACCACATCCAATCTGAACCCAGAGAGAAAACATAAACGCTTTCTCTTTTAGTGATGTGAAATGGAAATACCAGAAGCCACACTCTTAAGGCTTAGCATTTTACTCACCGGACAGCCTTTGAATCTATGTCAACTAGGACAAGAGTGGCATTGTCAGTCATTTGTCAGTACTGCATCTCTACGTATCTGTTATGCACCAAGCATAGCACTAAGTGCTGGAGATACAATTGTGTACAGGTGGAAAGTTGGGCCTTAGGTGTGAGCACAGAGCATTCACCCGTATTAACAAGAGGGATGGCAGAGTTTGTGGATCAGATGCACATATGTTAGTCGATCTGGTTACAGAGATTAGAAAATTCTCTGTAACGTTCCTGTATTTCTTTGGTGGAATAGGAAGTGAAATCATTAGCTGCGAGGATGAGAAGGAAGAAAGTACTGGAGGTTTGAGGAGAGGGGAGAAGATGTGAAATAGTTATCTCTGTGGGAGAGTGAATAATGGGGAAATGAAGTCTGTTTTTGTCAGCAGAGAGAGGCTCTCTAATGAAAGTCTATTTGGGAATAGCAAGAATTATAATCCAGAATATGCGTGCCATGGTGGAGCAAGGGCACATCCAAGGAGGTTGAAGCAAGAGGAAGTTTTTAAAGACAAAAAGAGGAGTACATCTCAGTCGTTTTGAAACAAAGAGAACATTGGTTCCAGGAGTTTATCCAGGAATCCAGATCCCTTCATGAGTGGAGACAAGGTTTCAGTCAACTGTTTCTGTACAAGCAACTATCTGTCCTTGTGATGCTAGCTGTTCTGTGGTTCCTGGAGCAAGCTGCAGTTTGGAAAAATTTATTATGATAAGTCCTGTTAATCAGGTAAATCACACATGACAGCCCCACCTTCATGGCCTTCCTCAGTCCCCTCTCGTTAGGGTTTGACACGAGTGACTCCGCTTTGGTTCTGACAACTTTCATAGATTCTATTAATTCACATCGATAGATACATAATATAGACAGGTGATAGATAGATGATACAGGTAGACAGACAATAGATAGATAGAGCTGGCACCTTCTGTTGTAGGAGTGAACTAAAAAAAATGCCATTTGAGGAATAAGACAAGTACAAGAAATAAAATCTCTGTTTTTACATCAAGTAAGAATTTTGGAACAAAGGAAACAGCAGGGCTGCACTGAATGGCAGGAATACGATTTTGTGGGAAAATTAAGAAAAAAATCATTAAGTCCTATGTGATTCAGGAGCACACATGTGAGATGTCAAAGTGATCTCTCATCCAATTCAGTACTGGCAGGAAGTTGAGGCCAGAAGTAACTTGATAGGGTACAAAAACCATAAGCATACCAGTGGTCTTTCTACAAGAGAGAAATGACAGTTTGTGATAATCTTATGTCAATCTTAATATCAGGATGACATTGTTTTTCCCTGCGGTTACATGTTTAACATTTATAAGATTCTATTTATGCACAAAATGAATGTTATTGAACTAGATGATATCTACATCCACTTTCAGCTCTAACATTCTATGAAACTAAGGTTTCCCAAGAAAAAAAAAAGCACAGGAAATTAACCTCTGACCCCTCCTTCCCAACCTAAAAGCGACAAACTGAATATAACCCAACTTGAGTTTATTGCTTCATCTGTAACTGCTCTCTTTTCCCACTGGGATATGTGTCCTAATGGAGAAAGGGCAACCCTCCAGCTGCCCCCAAAAGCTTGTTTAAAGTGATTACCACTGAGTGAAAAGGGCATCAGGAGGAAATGGCATGCACAGTGGCTCTCCAAAAGACAGGGCTCCTTGAATAAAGTCACATGGCCGTGTGAACAGTGGTCTCTGCTGCCCCTAATGCTTTATTTCTATGTTGTAAGCCTGCTTTCCAAGTTTTGAGTAATTAAAGATGAACACTCTGTTAATTGTACGGTATGGGAATGAATGTTATATCGTTGCTTCTTTGTTTACCTTGGAATGTTAACACCACTTTTTAAAAATATAAAGCTGCATACTTTCTATGACTAATTAACAAAAAGTTGATTAAAAGCCATACATTTCATCTACTAGATACAGCATCTGGCTGAAGGATTTAAGAATTAGGATAGTTTCCAGGTGAAATGAAACAGATCCTTTAAGGAAAGGAATCTCATACAGCTACAATATTTACAACACTTTTATCAAGACATTAAAACAGAAGCAGATGCTTTTCTGTAATGTTAACATATTAGTTACACATGGTATAATGCATTACAGAAAACATAATAATAATAGATGATAGTGGAAAGACAGAGCAGTTTTCTCTTCAAGTTGGATATAAAACAGACCCCAAATATTTTTGAAGTTAAACCTAATACAGATGGGACAATTCTAAATGTGTTGCAAAGTAAATATCACACTAGGAAGTTAAGAGATAGTGTTGATCATTTGCAAATATCAGTGTTGGAGGGGTGGTATAACATGCATACTCATTCTTAATAGGTATGAACTATTTAAAGCATCAATAATGTATCTATACTTAAAATGTTTTTTGACGTGGTTATACTACGTATAGTTAAAAGCCTACTCTAAATCTGTTTTATGGGTTTATGCAATGGAGCAGTCTTGTAGCTATGACTGAATTGAGTAATGATAGGCTCCATATTGTAAGCACTTGATTCCAGTATCTATCCATGCAAGACAAACTAAGAAACTTTTCTGTGCCAGGATCTGGGCTAAGCAGAGGGCATACAACGACATGGTTCTGTGTCCTGTCTAACTCAGGAGTGCACATGTGAGGGGTCAAGGTGACTTCTCATCAAATTCTGTATGGACAGGAAATTGGGGCCAGAAGTGAACTTGAGAATTCACAGAAATCTTGGGCACACCAATAGTATTTCCAAAAATTGTGATATGGAAATTTGTGGAATTAATAATCTAGTGGAGAAAACCGCATAAATAGGAAAAAGCTCACAATAATGTAATAGGAACCTTATTTCAGGTATATCCAAGGCACCATAAGCGCAGAGACAAAACAAGTAAGCACCCTTGGAGCTGGATACAGCTTTCCGAGAAAGAAGTGACATTCAAAGTGTACTTGCAAGGATGAGGAACAAGAAGAACATCCTAGAAAAAGGGGACAAACACCACAAGTAGAAGCACAGCTTTAAAAAGCATGATACAGTCTACCTCATAAAACCTTCCAAAGCTATCATTTACCTATCTAAGGCAAAGCAACAGGAGAAAAGGAAAAAAAGCTTGCAATGTACATTCCATTTCTAATACATATCAAACATCACATAGAATTTACAAAGAATGCATAAGGTGGGTCCATGATATTTCTCTGTTCTTGCAAAGCTCTGCCTCTTCTTGGTTAAATTTTGTTCTAGAAGTAAAGCAAAACAGTGTTTTTCAAAACAAATATTTTCGTTTTCTGATCTGGAAAGCAGAAAGTGCTTATTTTAAAATTCAAGAGAAAAAATATATAAAGAAGAAATTAAATTCAACCTCCCAGAAGCACAGTTTACGTATTGCTGTACAATGTTTTCATCTTTGTTCGTTCATGTAAATGTGCGTGCACATTTGAGTGTGGCCTCAAATTTGTACAAAAAGTATGATTTAAGATCATCTACATATCACATATCAGTGTCAGCTAATGCCTCTTCCTTACCCCATCAGATCTAAATAACATTAGCTCAAACCCTCAATCCACATTCTACGGACGAAGCCTCAAAATTCCCAGTTGTTCTCCTGAACTCCTCTGCTTCCAGGCTCCAGGCTCCATACATTTCTTCCACATTTGCTATCAAATTCAGCCTCCTCTTTGATTTATGCAGAATGTCCCACGTTATACATAGCACCTGAGAGCAGACTTTACTGAAGATTTAGTGGGAAGACAAAAAAGATTACATCATAGCAGTACCAACATTTAAATCAAATATCACATATCTAGGGTTCCAAAGGGTCCTTTGGTAAGTCCCCTACTAGGAAATTTGCACTAGCCCTGAATTATAAACAATCCCTTTCTCTCAACATCTCACTGGACCTTCTGTCCTCAGTCCCGTCATTCTCCTCTGCTCCCAGGTAGTCATGCAGAGCGGACAGAATCGTTCCTTTGATTCTTCATTTCCCTCCATTCACACAAGCATATTCTCTCTTATCCTAAGTGTTTTCACAAAGACAGTTCCTTTCTAAACAGGAATACTGGTACAATTTATTACATGTTAATTTCATATGTAGACCGGTTTAGCATCCTCTCATGTCATAATTAGAGTTTAACAACACCGTTTCTGATGGCTGCATAGTATTTCTTAATTATTTATTTAATCAACTATTTATAGCTATTTAGGTCATTTCAATCTATCCCCACTTTTATTAACATATTTACACAAATATTGCAAATATTTTATTAGATTATTTGAAAACCAGATTAAATTTCTTACTTCACAAATTCCTGTCCTAGAGTAAGTAGAGCTTTATTTATTCAAATTATTTATTGAATCAGTCACCTGTGTACCTGATTTAAAAATGTACACCTTCAGCAGGTAAGAAGGGGGAGGATTTATTGGGGAATAAATCTGGGCAATACTGTTTATTTAAAAACAGAAAAAATGTATACTTCTCTCTTCTGTCCATATTTAAATATTTTTGTTAACCCCAAAGCCAGGCCAACCACTGGTGAAATTAGGATATAAACATCAGGATTGTAACCTATCAATATTTCTATTGAAATGTTGGTGATTCATATTTTTGTTATTGCTCAATTCATTTTTCAAATACTAAAACTTCAATAATAACAAAAATTTCAATATTGGCCAGGCACAGTGACTCACGCCTATAATCCCAGCACTTTGGGAGACCAAGGCAGGTAGATCACCTGAGGTCAGGAGTTTAAAACCAACCTGACCAATATAGTAAAACCCAGTGTCTACCAAAAAAAAAAAAAAAAATTAGCTGGGCGTGGTGGCATGTGCCTGTAGTCCCGCTACTCAGTAGGCTGAGACAGGAGAATTGCTTGAACCCAGGAGGCAGAGGTTGCAGTGAGCCGAGATCCCACCACTGCACTCCAGCCTGGACAACAGTGAGACTCCATCTCCAAAAAAAAAAAGAAAAGAAAAGAAAAATTCACTATTTACCTTTAAATTTTTTAAATGAAACAGACCCCTTCTTTTCAGAATGGTAAATTGACCTTAAATTTTTACCACCATCAATTGCTGTTTAATCCAGGCTTGGGTTTTCCAAGGTCTAAGTTGCAAACTTCTCTTTAGGTTTTTTCAAAAACACAGAACTTTCAGGACCAACCCCAGCACTTGAACTAAATGACTTGTATTAGTCAGAGTTTTCCAGAGAAACAGAACCTGTATGATGTTTGTATATATGTATGTATGTTTATACAGGGAAAGAACAAGAGAGAGAGGGAAGGCAAGAGACAGAGAGAAAAAGAGAGAGATTATAAGGAGTTGGCTCATACGTTTGTGCAGGCTGGAAAGTCGCAATATCTGCAGGGAGAGTTGGCAAGCTGGAGATCCAGGAGAACCCGTAGTTTAGTTTCAGACTGAGTTCTAAGGCCTGAGAACCTAAAAAGCCAATGGTGTATTTCCAAACTCAAGAGCAGATATTCAGTTCAAGTCCAAAGAAGGGTAAAAAAAAAAGTTCATGTCCCAATTTGAAGGCCCTGCAACAGGAAAAATGATCTCTTACTTGAGGGAGGGTCCGTTTTTTGTTCTGTTCAGGCCTCTACCTGTTTGGATGAGGACCAACAACAGTAAGGAGGACCATCTGCTTTCCTTACTCTACTGACTCAAATGTTAATCTCTTCAGAAAACACCCTGACAGACACATTCAGAATAATGTTTAACTAAAGAGCTGGGCACCCTGTGACCCAGTCTAGTTGACACAAAAAATTAACCACCATATAACCCCAATAAGGAACCATTTATCATAACCAGAATAAAAACGTAAAACTATCCCATACTTTTTTCTAATTTTATTTTAAGAACAAAACATGGCTCTCAGTGTTTTCTTTCTGTTTCTGCCCAGAGCAGAAAATTCTTCCAAGCTCATTCTTGGCCCTGGGGGAGTTAGGCTGTCTCTTCACAGCTGTTTAAGTGACTGCTCTGTCACATTTATCATATTGAATTGTAATGGTATGTGGGTCTTCCCCTCCTCACTTAACCCAGAATGCCTTATTTTTTTACTTTATTTTATTTTATTTTATTTTTATTTTTTGGTATTCTCAGAACCTGGCATTTAACAAGTACTTGATACATGCTTGATGAATGATTGAATAAAACCAGGTATAAATAATCAAAATCTCGGAGCTAGTAAGTGACGACTCAAGCTTAGTTCAGAATTCTTTCCTTTATATTACCTTACCTAACTCAGATGATTCCAACTTCTTCAGAAGTCATTACAGATTCCCTCTATGCTTCTTCATAGTTGTTTTTGTTATTTAAGAATGTTCACTTTGCACATTCTTCTTTAAACACAGAGTGCAAATTTAAAATAGGCAAAACTCATCATATTTCATAAAGTTTCTGATATAGAAGTTGTAGAGAAAACTAAGGTTTGGTAAATGTAATCAGTTTATTTCTTGCTGCTTCTGCATTTTAGATTTTGGTTCAGTCTGACATCAGTTTTGTCCTAGCTGGCCTCCCAATTCTATCTGATTTTGAAACATGTTTATTACATACAGGGACTTGGCAGAAAATATTGAATCTGTTTTAAATCTTTGCAGTTTTATAGACCAAATGTCTCAAAGAAGTTTGTTTAAAATTGTTTATGTAATTATGATTTTTCTCCTTACTATGCCCCCAAAGTCAAAAGAAGCATCCCTTTTCCAATTACTCATAATTAGCGCCAGAATTCACAATAACCCCAAATGCAACATGGCTGAGATTGAGTCAATCCCATCCCTCCTTATTTTAATTCCTTATCCTTCTTTCTGTGTACCCATTTCTATGAAGTTCATGACCACATGCATTTGACCAAAACAGAAAACTAAAAATTGCCCTGAATTCTGCTTCTTCCTAAACACCATATTGAATCACTCACCTGTACGTAAGTACTTGAAGAGTCTAAATCTATTCTCTCTCTCTCTCTCTCTCTCTCTCTCTCTCTCTCTCTCTCTCCTCCCCCCCACCCCCGCACCAGCCACTGTTACTGTCTTAATTCAGGTATGCATTACCTTTCAACTGTATTTTGACACCAGCTACGTGGCCTCCCTGTCTCTAACACTCATGTACATCTCCCATTGCACCCCCAATACATTCTCCATTCAATAACCAAGAAAATTTTTCAAAAAATAAAAAGTAGTCAGATCATGCAATTCTGTTTAAGTTTCTTGAATTGTTCTCCATTTTCCACAGGATCAAGGTCCAAGTTCCACAGCACAGAAACTTCCTCATAACTTTCCCCTGCAACGGATTTAGACTCAACATTTGTTGTTAGTCCACTTTTATTTTATTTTATTTTATTTTATTTTATTTTATTTTTATTTTATTTTGTTGTTGTTGTTGAGATGGACTCTCGCTCTGTCACTAGGCTGGAGTGCAGTGGCGTGATCTCGGCTGACTGCAACCTCCGCCTCCCAGGTTCAAGTGATTCTCCTGCCTCAGCCTCCTGAATGTCTGGGATTACAGGCATGCACCACCACATGCAGCTAATTTTTGTATTTTTAGTAAAGACAGGGTGTCACCATGTTGGCTAGCATAGTCTCGAGATCTTGACCTCATGATTCGCCCTCCTTGGCCTCCCAAAGTGCTGGGAGTACAGGCATGAGCCACCGCACCCAGCCGTTAGTCCACTACTCTTAATCCACTAATGAAAGGGAAATTTCTGACCAAAGACCACAGGTAACCCCTTTAATTTTTTAGGATCTAAAATAATCATCTGACCCCTTTAATAGGCAAAATATTTTAAATGATTATGTCAATAAAAAGTTTTGCCAACTAGGTTGGCCGTTTTGGCATTGCTATAAAATAATACCTAAGGCTGGGTAATTTGTTTGACAGGTTTATTTGGCTCGTGGTTCTGAAGGCTGTACAAGCATGGCACCAGCATCTGTTCAGCTTCTGGTGAGGCTTCAGGAAGTTTTTAGGCAAGACAGAAGGGAAGGGGAGCAGGTGAGTCACATGGCAAGAAAGAACAAGAGAAAGAGGAGATGTCAAGCTCCTTTAAACAACCAGCTCTCACATGAACTAGCAGAGCAAGAAGATACTCATTACCATGGGGAGGGCACCAAGTCATTCATGAGAAATCCACCCCTTTGATCCAAACACCTCCACTTGTTTCCACCTTCAACACTGGGTATCACATTTCAACATGCAACTGGGAGAGGACAAATATCCATACCATATCACCAACCAGGCCCCTTTTACTTTCTATTAAATATAGCCTTATGTAAGATTCAAGTTTTATATTACTATGTCCTTAGTCTATTTATATAGCAATCTCTTTTTTTAAATCATTTCAAAAGTCAAAAATTGAAGCTATCACCCCCTCTTTCATTATCTTAAATGAGAAACAAATAGATATTCTTCTTCTAATTGACCTCCAAAATATCTTGAATTAATGTTCTTTACTCCATGTAGTATCCCAGTTCTCTTAAGCAAGTATATGACCCCAGAACTAAGATGTGAAAAAGAAATTTCTCTGAGGCTTTCTCAGGGTGGTGCCACCTCTTGGGACTATTTTATCTTGATAAGAAAAACATTAAATTTGCACTTGAGAATTACAAGATGAACTCTACTAAAGTGCTCCCCAAATTGTGGGCATCTGGAAACTTCTACAGGAAATTGACAGAGTATTTGATGTCTGTTGAATCCACAAAAAATGGAGTTTTGTACTTAAGTTTTTCAGTAACTCATTTATATTACAAAAGTGTTCATCCAAGGCAGAAGAGATATATAGACATAAAACTTTTTTGAAAACAAAGTGTATTCGTCTATTTTCACACTGCTGATAGATACATACCTGAGACTAGGCAATTAAAAAAAAAAAAAAGAAGTAATGGACTTACAGTTTCACATGGCTGGGAACACCTCACAATTATGGCAGAAGGCAAGGAGGAGCAAGTCACATCTTATGTGGATGATAGAAGGCAAAGAGAGAGCTTGTGCAAGGAAACTCCCATTTTTAAAACCATCAGATCTCATGAGACTTATTCACTATCACAAGAATGCATGGGAAAGGCTTATCCCCATGATTCAATTACCTCCCACTGGGTCCCTCCCATGACACATGGGATTGTGAGAGTTATAATTCAAGATGAGATTTGGGTGGGGACACAGCCAAACCATATCATTCCTCCCCTAGCCTCTCCCAAATCTCATGTCCTCACATTTCAAAACCAATCATGCCTTCCAAACAGTCCCCCAAAGTCTTAACTCATTTCAGCATTAACTCAAAAGCCCACAGTCCAAAGTCTCATCAAAGACAAGGCACGTCCCTTCCTCCTATAAGCCTGTAAAACCAAAAGCAAATTATTACAGGCTTTTGGGGGTACAGGCTTTGGGTAAATACAGCTGTTCCAAAAGGGAAAAACTGTTCAAAACAAAGGAACTACAGCCCCATGCAAGTCCTGAATCCAGCAGGGTGTCAAATCTTAAAGCTTTAAAATGATCTCCTTTGACTCCATGTTTCACACCCAGGTCATGCTAATGCAAGAGGTTGGTTCCCATGAACTTGGGCAGCTTTGACCCCGTAGCTTTGCAGGGTACAGCGTCCCTCCTGGCTGCTTTCACATGCTGGTGTTGAGTGTCTGTGGCTTTTCCAGGCACACAGTACAAGCTGTCAGTGGATCTACCATTCTGTGGTCTGGAGGACAGTCACCCTCTTCTCACAGCTCCACTAGGTGGTGTCCCAGCAAGGACTCTGTGTGGGGGCTTTGACCCCACATTTCCCTTCTACACTGCCCTACCAGAGGTTATCCATGAGAACCCCACCCCTGCAGCAAACTTCTGCCTGAACATACAGGCATTTTCATACATCCTCTGAAATCTAGGTGGACATTTCTAAACCTCAATTCTTGACTTCTGTGCACTCACGGGCTCAACACCATGTGGAAAATGCCAAGGCTTGGGGCTTCCATCCTCTGAAGCAACAGCCCAAGCTGTACCTTGGTCCCTTTTAGCCATGGCTAGAGCAGCTGAAACGCAGGGCACCAAGTCCCTAGGCTGCACGCAGCACAGGGACCCTGCGCCCAGCCCATGAAACCATTTTTCCTTTCTAGGCCTCCAGGCCTGTGATGGGAGGGGCTGCCATGAAGACCTCTGACATGCCCTGAAGACATTTTCCCCATTGTCTTGGGTATTAACATTCAGCTCCTCATTATTTATGCAAATTTCCATAGCTGGCTTGAATTTTTCCTCAGAAAATGGGATTTTCTTTTCTATCACATTGTCAGGCTGCAAGCTTTTGAAACTGTTGTGCTCTGCTTCCCTTATAAAACTGAATGCTTTTAACAACACTCAAGTCACCTCTTGAATGTTTTGCTGCTTAGAGATTTCTTCCCCCAGGTACCCTAAATCATCTCTCTCAAGTTCAAAGTTCCACAAATCTCTAGGGCAGGGGCAAAATGCCACCAGTCTCTTTGCTAAAACATAAAAGAGTCACCTTTGCTACAGTTCCCAACAAGTTTCTTATCTCCATCTGAGACCACCTCAGCACGGACCTTATTGTTCATATCACTATCAGTATTTTCTCAAAGCCATTCACCAAATCTCTAGGAAGTTCCAAACTTTCCCACATTTTCCTGTCTTAGTCTGAGCCCTACAAACTGTTTCAACTGCTGCCTGTTACCCAGTTCCAAAGTCACTTCCACATTTTCAGGTATCTTTTCAGTAACACTCCACTATACTGGTACTAATTTACTGTATTAGTCTGTTTTCATATTCCTGATAAAGACATACCCAAGACAGGACAATTTCCAAAAAAAAAAAAAAAAAAAAAAAA